>NC_047658.1:91956106-92101696 GCF_011762505.2 Arvicanthis niloticus | reverse complement strand
CCTGTGAATTGATGTTCTTTCAAATTAAAGTTTAGAAGATTAATTGGAACATTCATGCCTGGATTTTGTGGCCAGAATAACAATAAAGAAAGGAGTTAAAATTTTATAAGGTAAGAGATCCAACGGCCATTATTTGCAGATAACATGGCCGTCTACATAGAAAACCGAAGAAAGCACATTTTGGACTCATAGAAGAATTCAGCGAGGTACAATATAAAAGATTAACAGATGCTATTTCCCATAATAGCAGCAAAAACAAATGAAAATATCTAGGAATACATTTAAGTGGCATTGTACTGGAATTATGAGGAAAAAAAACCCAGCTTCACTCACTAAGGGTACGGCAGACAACAGGCACAGAGCACAGAAGAGGAGGCAGGCAGCAGCATTTATTATTTAGAGTTTTAAAGACAGCCAGTTACAGGTTGTTACAAAGGAGATTGTGTGATAATTGATGAAATCGGAATAAACTCTGGGAGCTAGAGGAAGTGTGACACTATATAATCTCTAGATTTTGATCTTTGTAAGGTGGGTTTTTTTTTTTTTTTTTTTTTTTTAGCAAATACCCTGGTTATTAGGAAATAGACAGTATTTATGATCAGTGGGACATCTCATCTGCATCCCAACCCAAAGGGTTCCCTGACTCATATGTGTAACATACAACTACATGCCTGTCTCTAGCCACACATAGGTTAGACCCTTGTGTCTGTTACCTACATGTATATTGCTATTTCTTTGTTTGAGACCAGGTGTCAGGAGCCATCTAAGATAGGCTAAGGCTAGCAGGTGGCCTTCCTGGAGGTGGCCCACCAGTTTTGCATGGTTTGCAATAGGTGAGCTGGATGGCAAGGCCCAAAGAGTGTCTTCATCTCAGGATTGCTTCTTGCAGCTAATATGCATTTCTTGTCATTATTAAATTAATATAATAATCTCTGGGCATACTTGTACATATGTGAGTGTGTATATATGTATGTAAGCATGCATGAATACTTGTGGAGTGTATGAGACAGGTGGTTGGGCCCAACAAAAATGTGAATGTGATCATGTATAAATAAAAATGAAAATGTGTGTATGAATGAATATGTTTCTGTTTATATTTTCCTATGTAAAGGACATTGGTTCTTTTCCTTTCCTTCCTCCCTGGTTCACAAAAGAGTTAATCACGTCTAGCCAGAGAGACTTCTGGTTGCTTGGCCAGAGAAAGGAGCATAGCAATAAATCCTTTACCTAATCACCCCCAGCTTGTTAGCAAAAAATGTTAATAGTTCCAGAGGCCTGGGGCTTCTGGCCTTAGAGTAACTTAAAGTCAAGATAGGCATACATTATTATAGAAAGCAACCTTAGTCTCTTGCAAGACTAAGCCTTGCCCTCACCAACACGCTTTCCCCTCTTTCCCCAGTCTGGAGCTTAACACCAGCAACCAAGCCTCACTGGGTAGCCTTGAGTGTCTTAGCCTTCCAGGAACTGGGATCACAGGTACGTACCATCACACCTAGTTATAGCTAAATATTAGACAGGGTGATGATGTTATTTGGGGAATTTTGGTTAATAGAGTGCACAGATAGATTCTTTTAAACATTGATGACTTTTTTATGATTGGAATTACCACACAGTAAGACTGTGTGTGTGCATGTACTCATGCATGTAAGTATGGTGTATGCATATATGCATATGTGTAGAGGGAGATGCTTGTCCATGTGGGTATATGTAGAGGCAGGAGGTCAGGGTTTCCTGTATTCCTTACATAAGTGTTCCACATTTATTTTAGATTTATTTTTATGTGTATATACCAGATTGAGCATACCACATACGTGTACAGGTGCTCACAGAGGCCAGATTGAGCACACTGCACACATGTGAAAGTGTTCACAGATGCCAGATTTCCCTGGAATTGTGAGCCTCCTGATGTGGGTGCTGGGAGCTGAACATGGAGCCCCTGGAAGAGCAGCAGAACTCCTGACCTCCAAGTCATCTCTCCAGCCTCTTCACCCTATTTGTTTGAGATATTGCCTTTTGCTGAGCCTGGAGCTGTCCAGATTAGCTAGACTGGCTGGCCAGTGAGCTCCAGAGATCTGCCTACCTCTGTCTTCTAGGGCTGGAGTCCAGGGAATGCTGCCCTGGCTTTCGTGAAGGAGTTAGAGTTTGGACTGAGGTCCTCATGCTTCCACAGAAAACACTTATCCCCTGGAGGCAAGTTTCGATGATCAGTAGAACTGGAGGGAATACGATAGGAGAAAGATATTGGACAGAGAGTGAAAAGGGAGACATGTACTAAACTCAAACTGCGACACAATCAGAGCCGCAGAATCACTGAGTTCCACAATGCAGAGTGTTTGCAATAGGAGGACGTGTGCCCGACATTCTGTCTTGTGGAGATAATCAGTACACAGAGTCTTGAGAGTTAGGCGTTGAGCCATGGGTCACCGGGGTGCTGAGAAAAGGGTGAGGAGTTGGTTTTCTGTTCCTAATTCTTTTCTCCATTTTGGGTACTGAATCTGTGGTTCCTGTACACTAATCAAGCACTTTACCATGTGCAAAATGTTGAATAAAATGGGCTATGATCTCTCGTTTGAGGAATGCTGTGGGAGAGATATACAGTGCACACAAATAAATAAACATATGACCTCAAGTTGTCATAAGTGTGGCCAGACACAGTAACGGAACACTGTAACAACAGAGGGGGAATATAGCATGCTTATCCCTGCCACAGTGATCTTGGTTTTGTTGCTAGATGGCTCGTACAAGTGCCAACCACAGGGCCTTTGCACTCACTGCTTCTGCATGGCTGTTGTCACCCAGATCCTGCATGATTCTCTCCCTCATTACATCCTAGTTCAAAAGTCACTTTCCCAGAGACACTTTCACTGGCTAGGCACTCACAATATCTGCCTGTACTTAGAGATGGCTGCCTGCACTTGGTTTCTACTCTATCCTTTATAGCATCTGATGTTATTTATCTAAGCATGTGCATATGCACCTTCCTACATGGATAGTAGCTATCTTCTTAGGAATAAACTGCATGTAGGCTGAGAAACCATTTATCAAGAATCATAGCAGTCTGCAAGGTTAGACAATGAGCAAATTGTCTGCCCTCACACAGCTTCCTTCTAGTTCTGAAACACAATTCATGGATGGTGCTTTGGATGGTAAATTTCAAGAAGGGTGGACATGGAAGATGATCACAATAGAGTAGCACACTGTGAGTGAAGAAGGAGGGTTTGTAAAGCCCTTGTTGAGAAAGACACATTTGAGCAGTGATGCCAGAGAAAGCAGGATATAAAGGGTGTGGGCTGTCTCTCTGCAGTGCACTAGATCTGGAGAGATCCAGGTGCCTCACACAAGGTGGCCTAAAGAAGCAGCAATGGCACTGTTGTGACTTTCACAGAGACTTTGGGATTCATTCTGAATTACATGGAAAATCTCATGAGATGAACAATGGATTTTAAAGTCACTTTTACTGGGGTATAATTTGCCTTCGATGATATGTTCTTATGTTAAATGTTCAGTTCAATAATATTTGACAAATGAACTACCACTCAAACTGATAGAGGATATTTCCACAACCCCAAAAGCTCCTAGTTGCTATTACTCCTTACTCCATTTTGCACAACTGCTGGTCTGATTTCTGTCTGCATACTTGAATTTGTATTTTCAGATAAATGGAATTGCATAGTATATAGATTATGTGTATGCCCTTATGTGTGTGTGCTTGTCTCTGTGCGTTTGTGTGTGTGCACATGCACACATGTGGTATTTAGAGATGGAATCCAGGACTTGTGTGCATGCGAGGCCTCTGCATTGAGCTGTGTTCTAACCCTAGTGTGCACTCTTTTGCATCTGGCTTCTTTCTTTCATAGTTCTGAGATTCTTCTATGTGGTGCATTCCATCTTGGTACTTTATTACTATAAAGTATTTTATTGTGGGAATACACTGTAATTTTTTATTGGTAGATATCAGGTATGGGGATATTATGAATGACACTATGCAGAGAAGTCAAGAACTTGCCTAATAGAACAAAGTTAATAAAGAAACAAAAGGTGAGCCCATTAGACTGCCTGGAGAGTCTGCACAGTACATGACACGGAATATAAAGGCTCTCCTGACCTGCTCTAATTAGTCAGACTAGAGTATGTGTACACACGTGCCTGTTTGTATAGCACAGCATTGGTATAACATCATTGCTCAGTATCTATCGGGTGTTTACTACATGTCCATCTATATCTGTCTCTGTCTATCTGTCTATCTATCTGTCTATCTATCTATCTATCTATCTATCTATCTATCAATCATCTATCGGGTGTTTATTACATGTCAATCTATATCTGTCTCTGTCTATCTATCTATCTATCTATCTATCTATCAACTATTTATCTGCCTATTTTCTTCTTCTTCATCATCCTCATCCTCTTCATCTATGCATCCATCCACTGATCCATAAAACCTATGTTGTTTGTTTAGATATACAAAGTCTTCTCTTTTAGAAGCAATTTAGTCCTCTGTGTTTCATAAAATCATATTTGGAAGCTGTTATCTAGATTATATGTTTTAATATACTTTTATTAATTCTTTGTGAATTTCATAGGTGCATGTACAGTTTATAATTTTAATCTTCATGGCATCCTGGGCTCAAAGTAATATCAATGAAGTACAAGTTATCTTGCAGGATGACACCCTCAGGTTGAACACGTCTCACTTTCCATATGAGGTCTTGCTGTTAACTTCTGTTCAATCAGCAGCTTGGGTTTCCCCTGGCTGAACCCTCAACCATATACTCCACTCAAACTTTCTGTTTCCTCTTTGCAGTCACAGGATTTGTCCCTAACCTGCATGAAGAAGTAGTTCTGGATGCACTGTTTCCTTTCTTTCCTGGCCGCACAGCTGGATCCCGCTTTTCTAATTTCCAAGGTTAGGTCCAAGAAATGAAGTTCTGCCCCCTAGCATGAAAGAGGATCAGGGTATAGGGATGTCTTATCATAAGGTCTGGTGCAGAAAGAACTGTTCCAAGAGTCTTAGTTGTGAAGGCACAGACAGAAAAGTGACCGTCTAAAGTAGATCCTTCTTCCCACCCAAGCAAAGCAAACTTACTGTGGATAGCTGTTGAGATGTTAGAATTGCCCATTCCAGGAGGGAGTCCACATTGACTGAAGAACCTCATCCTCTCTGGGGGAGGCCTTTGATTTTCTCTTTACCCTTGAGTCCTTTCAGTTGATTCAAGGGCTCAGCTACTGGCTTCCACTTGCTGTGTCTCTGTTCAATACTGACAGCATGACTATCAGCAGGGAGTGAACTATTCTCAATCTTGTTTACAGGTTCCATTTGCTTTAGAATTGATATGTTGGAGAGACTAAGAGAATATTGCATTTAATGGAGTGGCCAATGACCAAGACTTGGAAACAAGAGTGAAAGAGACCTTGCTACCCACTGCATCAAATCCTTTCTATCCTTAAAGTTCAGGATCAAATAACTTATTTCAAAGTTCTTCAAGTCCAAATATGATTGGTAGCCCTGTCGGCTTTCAGCTTTCAGTAGGCAAGGATCTCATTTCTCACAACTGCCTTTTAGTTCTTCAGCAGACTCTAGCATGAAGAAGGCCATGCTTCACAGTGGTTAGGGATCCCAAGTCAGGGAGACCTGTACTACTCTGCTGCTCTACGTCACAACCCGTGCAGCCACAAGCATGTTTCTCTACTTCTCCCAGCCCAGTTTTCCTTATCTATAACATACCATAGTGATAGGACCGATGTCACAATTGGTCAGAAGGACTCCATGAAGACACTGAGTGTCCACAGGTCACGTCTCAGTCTGGTGCATGCATGTAGTAGCTGCACAAATGTTAGCTATTATAATTAGACACTGAGTAAATGCCTTCTGAATCGCTACTGCACTGGACAGCCAGAACCTGGTCGAAATCAAACAAACAAACTGAAATGACTCAGAGATCTGCACACCCTGTTTGTGCTGTCTAGGTTGGTTTTTCTGAATTTATTTGAACTGTAATACAATCAACAGCCACAGAACAGTCTGTGACTGGGCTGCCTCCCTTCCTCTGTCCTTTCCATTCTCTTTGGCATGTATTGATGGCCATTCAGAAGGAATGCTTACTCCCTGTGCAATTGCATTTCCGGAAGGCTCAAACAAGGAAGGATGGTGGTATGATGAGAAAATTTTATTAAGAGATTATTTAATGTTATTGATAACATTGTACCAAGAGTCAAGGAAAGGCACTAATCGATAGATGCCTACATCAATGTTTAATCTACTTCCAGCCCTTTGCTGGGGGTATTTAATTAGCTTGTGATTTGGAAAATTGCATGGTATACACAAGGCAATGCATGTTCTGGAACTAAAAGCAGAAGTGATTCCTTTTGCTTCCACTGTCTGATGAAAAATGTCTGGGAGACTCAGTGATGGGTAGAGAGCAGACTAGACAGGAGGGGCATGGTGGGCCCAGAGGCCCTTGCTCTGAGATTCCTGCTTGTTTATTCCCTGTTTGTATCCTTTACGTTTCTTTCTCACCCTCTGGGGCTGATTTGTCCCTCATTTTGTGGATGATGAAACACACAGTGTGTTTCAGTAGCTTGCTCTCTGCTTTACACTTGGTAGCTGGGTTACTATCCTCCACTGAGTCAGCCTGTTCGTTCTGCCCTCTAGAAATGGTTCCTCAATGTAACTGATCCCTGCTACCTACGAGTCAAGGGAATGGTAGTGAGTTGAGAAAACGTCTATTTGGTAGGCATGGAACAGGACAGGCAAGAGAGTGGAGCCCCCAATAGCTGTAGCATTACCACAGGAAATAGAATGTGTTCTGTTACTTGAAATGAGATTGAGATTAAAGACAGAATTGAAGTTAGTTATCAGAAACCTAGAGATGGAAGTAACCTGGACGGCTCAATCGCCCCTGCATAATTCCGGGGTTCCTTGTAAGCGTAATTGGGGAAGAAGGCATGGAGAGAGGAAGAGAGGGGAGGAGAGGGAGGGACAAGGAGAAGAGAGGGGAGGGACAAGGAGAGGGAGGAGGGGGAGGGAAAAGGGAGAAGGAGAAGGAGGGGGCAAGTGATGTAGTCAGAGTTTGCTTACTTTAAAGAAAGGGACCTTAGGGCAAAGAAAGAGTCAGCTCCTCCTAGCTGGAAAAGACAAGAAAACAAATTCTCTAGCCTTTGGAAAGAATGCAACTCCTGCTAACACTTGGATGTTAGCCAAGTGTCTAGTTACAGCAGCAACTGAAAACTAATGCATGTACCATCAATTATCTCACACAGTCACCTCTGTCTCTTATGATGAGAAATTTCCAATCTGCTTAGGACATCATCTAGGGCAGCAACTGGGCCATAATTATCAATAGGTGAGATAAAGGTGGTAAGTGCACACCGCCAAGGCTGGCTTCCACTCTTGGCCTTTATCCCTAGGAGGGAGAACCTGTGCTGTTCTCTGCCTGTAGGAGCCCTTTCTTACTTCTGTCTGCTGTTCCTCATGGTGGCCAGGTGGTGGTGTCACATGTTCAAGCATCTACTGAAGGCAAGAGGGACAGGGAGGGTCTCAGTGAAAGTAAAAGCCAAAGCTACAAGCTCGAACTAGTTTGTCCAGAGATCTGATGTGGCATCTTAGGTTTATGTCTAGTCAAGTAGTACTCCTATCGCCTCCCCAATCTCTTCTCTGTCTGTCTCTCCGAGTCTGTCTGTCTGCCTGTGTCTCTGTCTCTCTCTTTCTCTCTGTATGTATGGTCATGTATATGAATGTGGTCTGGGAACAGCTTGGTGATGGGATGGGACAGTGCATATGGAGATCAGAGGACCACCATAGGTGTCAGTCCTCTCACCTTCTGCTATGTTTGACATGGAGACTCTTGTCTGAGGCTGCCAGCTGACCAAGGCTTCTAGGGTTTGCCTGTCTCTACTTCCCATCTCCCTGTAGGAGTGCCGAGATCACAGTCATGTGCTACCACACCTGGCTTACACAGGCTCCAGGGTTCTACCTTAGCTCACACTCGTTCACCAAGTGCTTTGTCCACTGAGCCCCGTGTCTCATTTCTTTTATTCTGTGTTACTGGAAACACACCACGACTCACACACCACGCCTCACACACTAGGTGAATGCCCCACTGCTGGGCTGCAGGGCCAGGTCCCCCCTCACTTTTTAGTTTTAGACAGGGTGTTGCCCTAACTGGTCTAGAACTTGCTCTGAGTCCCAGGCTGACCTCAAATTTGTAAGCCTCCTATTTCTGCCTCCAGAGCAGCTGTAATTGCAGGCCTGTCCCGGTGATCTTGCCTTGCTTTTCTTTATTCCCTATGTTTATGATTTCTTTGGGGGCTCTCTTGTGGGGTGAATCTGGTTGAGACAGGATTTCAGTGCATACCTCAATGTAAGCTTCAGGGCATGTCTTAGCCCTAAGACATGCCCATCCCTATGCCCACTCTTCTCTCCTCCCCTCCACAGAACAAGGTCAGCAGCAGCTTCAGTGCCACAGGGGTGGGGAGGGGTGGAGTGCAGATTTGTTTCTGAGGAACCAACTCATCTGTATATGGAGGCCACGAAGTCCCATGTACTGCCAGTGAACTGGAGACTTGAAAGCCAGTGTCACAGCCCAGGCTGTGTCAAGCCCTGAAATAAAAAAGAGACTGAGAACCAGGCCAAAGTTTCAGTAGGCAGGACACAAAGGGACATAGTCTCCTTTCAGCCACTTTTGTTTTATTCTATTCTGGGTTCCTAGAAGATTGACAGCTGCCCACCAAAAGATACAGAGATAATAGTGTCTAACCTGGGCACTCTACCAACCTGATAACCAGGTGTTTGGGAACAGATTCAGAAAGATCAGGATGTGTCCCACGATATTATCATAATCAGCACTGTTGTAACTGCCAGTTCGACCACTAACGATCCAGGTAAGCTGAGTTGTCTCCTCTAGGAAGATTTAACACTCTGAGGAGATATGAACTTCAGATATTCACGAAGTAAAGGTGTTGCAGTCCCCTGCCTTGGAGATGACATCTGGCCTGTCAGTCACCAGCTGTGTGCTGAGGAGAAAGCCACTTAATGTCTCGAGGTGTTGGTTAGCTCATCTGCAAAGAGGGTTTTGTGAGTGACATACAGAAAGCTGAGTGCCTGCAGGCTGCCCAGTGCTTGTCCACTGCTCACCACTGGAACACATGTGATGTTCAAGGAGCCTGAAAACAGTAACTCTCACTGTGTGCTGTAGTTTTCTCTACCAAATGGCATATTTTGTTTTCCTTTTTATTTCTCTTTTTTTAATTGAATATTTTATTTACATTTCAGATGTCATCCTCTTAGCCCATTTCTCCCTACCCATGAACCCCCTATCCCATCCCCCCTTCTCCTGCTTCCATGAGGATGTGCCCTCACCCACTCCCACCTCTCCACCCTCTAATTCCTCCACACTGGGTGTCCAGCCTTCATGGGACCAAGGATCTCCTTTCCCACCTATGCTAACAAGGCCATCCTCCCCTACATATACAGCAGGAGCCATGGGTCCCTCCCTATGTGCTCCCAGGCTGGTGGTTTAGACCCTGGGAGCTCTGGTTGGTTGATATTGTTGCTTTTCCCATGGGGTTGCAAGCCCTTTCAGCTCCTTCAGTCTTCTTTTTAACTTCTCCATTGGGAACCCCATTATCAGTCCAATGGTTAGCTGTGAGCATCCGCCTCTAAATATGTCTGACTCTGGCAGACCTCTAAGGAGACAGCTATATCAGGTTCCTGTCAGTATGCACTTCCTGGCATCCACATCAGTGTCTACCTTTGATGACTGCACATGGGATGGATACCCAGGTGGAACAGTCTCTGGACCACCCCTCCTTTAGGTTCCATCCCATACTTTGTCTCCATATTAGCTCCCACGAGTATTTTGTTACTCCTTCTAAGAAGGACTGAAGTGCCCACACTTTGGTCTTCCTTCTTCAAGAGCTTATTCATTAACTAATTAGGTATTTTGAGTCAAGATCTCACCACTTAGTCCAGCCTGGCCTCAGATTTGCAACTCTCTTACCTCAGCCTTCTAAATTCCGCCTTCAGTTATTTTTAAATGAGTGAATGAGTGAAGTGGCTGCTGTAGTTTCCAAGTCACATCTAATCTTTCCTGGGAGCCTCTCAGCCCCTGGCTCCTGCAGGAGCGCCTTCACCAATGGGCCTTTTCCCACCATTGTCTGATGCCCCTCCTCCCTGCCTGTTGAGCTGTAAGATTGCTAGTGCAATCGGCTCCATCGCTGTGGTGAATTACCTTGTTCTTGCTCTGTTTGTCAGCAGGAAGGATTTATGGAGGGAGAGAATTCTTCCTGGAGACTTTCATCTTGTGTGTGCACACAGGCTCACCCCCAGCCCTCCTCCCAGACCCCATCTATCAACTGCCCTAAGTACATATATATTATCCCACCTGCGCCCTCTGATGCCTTTTCTTCCTCTCTTGCTTCCTTTGAGCCAAACACAGGTAGAGGTTAATGGGGAAGATGTGTAACCCGGTTGGCTTTGGCAGCAGAAATCTCCAAGACACTTTAGGAATGTGCCTTCTTCGCATTCATGGGTGTCTGGAGCTGAAATATGGTCCCAAGGAGCCCAGGAAATAGGCCCCATCCTCTTTCCCTGATAGAATTGAGCCATCTTTTTTCTAGTTGCTGCCTGCCACCCGTGCTGGAAGGTTAATCTCTTCCTCCTCTCAACTAGTGCATTTATCATAGGGAAGTGGTCTGTGGTGCAAAATATTGATCAAGGGCCTGCCAGGTCCTCTGCTGGGTTGAAATTGAGTGTTGCAGTCAATCAGTTGCCTGGCGTTTGGTGGTGTGGAGAGCACAGTGACCTGCGAGTGTGGCAAGGCTGATGGATGGAGCTGAGGGACTAGAGATGGAGTGGGGAGCAGGTCTCTCTGACCATCTCTTTTGATTGGCTCATAAAGCAGGTGTGGTCACTGTTGCTGGGCAGGGTTGGGAGTCACAGGAGGGTGATCTTGCCAGCCTCAGTGTCCTCATGGACACACACACACACACACACACACACACACACACACACACACACACACCATAACACTATTGGGGAAAAGTGTCAATTACTAAACTCGCAAAACTGGTCAGAAAAAAATGGGGTAGCCACTTAGCGATCAGAATATTCAATTTAATTGCAATGTCAGAAAGGGCCACACTCTGAGACATTCTTATTTTTGGAAACACTGACACCTCCATCCCTGCGTTCTTTCCTCTCTCACTCTATTTCTTCTTTGTGTAGGGCAGGGTGCATGTGCTTGTGCTTCCTAATGTGTAGAGGTCGGCACAGTTCATCTTGTTCATCTTGAGACAGGGATGTCTTGCTGAGGTTTCAATGAGACAATCTGGGATTCATCCAGTGCTGGAGCTTCAGGCATACACAACCATATTCAGGGTGCTGCCAGGCAATTTGTTGGGAGTAAAGAGAAGTTTTGAAGACATTGCGTCTTCCCACATTGTTCCAGTTCTTCATTCTTGTGAGCAGTGACTGTCTATGGGATGTTTCCTTATAGCTTCCTATGCCTCACACTGAGTCAACAACGAAGGTACATGCACTCTGCTAACAGGAGCAGCATATGCCAGGTGGGCTTCATGGAGGAGGTGGCTTTTGAACAGTGGTTTGAGAGAGGGCTAAAAGTACATCAAGAGAGGCAATGTGAGGTGACAATGAAAGCATGCATGCAAAACAAACTGTTGTGCAAAGGAGACTGACTTAACAATCACCAGCCCGGAGAGGCAAGAGTGGTTATGTCATTAGCCATGTGACAAGCTTGTCATGTGTCAAGCTAAGGACGTTATTGCAAGAAGGGAACAGGATCATGTAAACAAAGGGTTTACCATTGTGCTTGGCATGAAGTATGTACTTGAATGATATCAGTCTCTATAGTAACTGGGATAATTGGGTATAACCAACAGAGAGCCATCTGTATCAGTCAGAGTCTCACATGGACACTTGGATTTTGAGATAGGTGAAGGAACTAAATACCAGTGTGAGAAGTGGCAAATCCACAAGGCACATACAGTTCAGTAGCCTGAGGAATGGCAAGATTGGGGGAGCATTACTCCATCAAGCCTGGATGGCACAAGAGGAGATAGCTGTTATCATATCTGAGGGAGGCTAGTGAGTGACACTGTTGTAGCCCACCCTTCATAACACCATAGTCAGGGCCAAGAAAAAGTCCTTGCCTCTTTCTCCTCTCTTCCTCTTGTCTCCACCAGTACTCAGAATTATCTATGGGCATGGGAATCTGAAGGCCTGGGAGACAGAGCCTAAAGTCTTAGGGACAGAGAGAATGAATAGGAAAGACCACAGTTCAGCCTCCCAGGTAGTAATACAGCTGGCAAGTACTTGTCAGGTAGCCAGGTAGTTTACATGTTCAGAGAAGCCAAGAGTGATGTCATCAGACTATAGGCATGAGACTGGCTGCAGGAAATGTGAACTTCCAAGTTCCCCCTTCATTCTGCTGTCTATGGTGCTGGATAGACTTTCAGCCCACAGAAGGTACTAAGACCCTGAGCAAATAATCTTTATTCAACCAGCTCGTGAACTATGTGAGGGAGATATTATGCCTTCCAGCCTGAGTTGGGTCTTATTTTTCTTTGGTAAAATCATCCTCACTTAAGTATTCTGGGTCTCAGTTTCCTCATCTTTAAAATGGAAGCACTACCAACTTCACCCAGTTATAGAAAGAGAAAAACAGAAGCTAGAGCTCAGGCTTTGGAACTACATTGCCCAGGCCTAAGTCCCAGTGTACTTAGATGTGTTTTGCTGACATCTCACACCACACACTTGTAAGGTGGTAGGATGGTAGATCAATGATTCTCAATCTGTGGAATGTGATGCCTTTGGGGATCCAATGACCCTTTGAATGAAGTTGTGTAAGTCCATTAGAAAATACAGACGTTTACATTATACTACATAAAAGTAGCAAAATTACAGTCATAAAGTAACAACAAAAATAATTGTATGGTCGATGGTCACCACAACATGAGGAACTGTATGTACTAAAGGGTCACAGCATTAGGAAGGTTGAGAACCACTGTGGGTAGATTATACAAAATAATTCATGAAAATTCCTAGCAGAAAAAAAAAACGTAGTAAGTTTGTTAAATGTTAATTGATATAATTTTTCTTATCATTAATGGCACCATCATCATCACCACCACCATCATTGTCATCATCATCATCGTCTTCACCATGACCATCTGCATAGAGTCTATTCAGACGGATGAAACCCTTTGCTTTTGAGTTTTAGAAGGAGGATCCTTGCACATTCCTAGAAGCTCGCCTCAGCTGTGCTGAGAGTGGTACCTAGGTACATGCTCCCAGCCTCTAGTCATGGGAGAGGAGCACATATATCCAATTCTCTTCTTCTCTTCCCTTCTCTTCCCTTCCCTTCCCTTCCCTTCCCTTCCCTTCCCTTCCCTTCCCTTCCCTTCCCTTCCCTTCCCTTCCCTTCCCTCCCCTCCCCTCCCCTCCCCTCCCCTCCCCTCCCCTCCTCTTCTCTCCTCTTCTCTTCCATTTCTCTCTCCGTTCCTTCTCTTTTCTCTTCTTTTCTTTTTTGCCTCCTTTCTGATATTGTTTCTTGTTGATTGCACAATAGAAACAGCCAGTTTCTCTTGCTCTGGGAGACCAGGTAGCTGGCACCTACTGCTCTTATTCCTGGTACTCAGACTTGTAGTGCTCACTGGTGGAGATGCAGCCTTAGGTACTTGGCAGGCTTGATGACATGGAGGGGAGATGGACTCCCAGGTCAGTCTCCCACACTGCAATGGGCTTCTCTTTCCTGGAAAACATCATGCTTAGAAGAAGGTGTAGCAGACTGCTTTTTATTTTCTTTTGCTTTGTGAAAGAACCAATTGTCCATGAAATCAAATAAAGGTGAAATACATATTGAAATACCGTGGACCTGCTAAAATCTGTTAGATGAAGAAACGAAACTCAGAAGTCCTCCAGTCCAGGCCTCTAAGATTTATAATCACATTACATTGCTTGTAGTGTGGCAGCAATAGTCACAGAAACATAAGTGTGTGAGTTTAAAATACGATTCTGGGCAGCCTGGTGTGGTGCAAAAACCTCTCCAGCAGAATCAGGTGACCAGATCCAGTGCACACCACCCACCTCTTGCTGGAAGTCTTCATTCCTGCAATGAAGGTGAGGGGCGTGATGTTTTATACATTCTAGCTGTCATCATTTGATTTTCTGTGATTGGTTGCTGGGGACTTTCAATTTAACCGGCTGATTCTCATAGGTCTCCTGCCTCTTAGCTGCAAGAAGATATTTACTCCCCATTTGTGCTGCATGGAGAGTATTGAGCTTGGCCCTCAGAGGTGAAGTGTGGGAAGTCCCTACATTGTAAAATGTTCTGGCCAGACAAATCTAAGGATTGAATCATGGAGCAGATTGTGGCAACACTGTTAGGTGCTCAGGTCACTGGGTGCTATTAAGAACTAGGAGTTCCCTCAAGGTACCCCTTGTTTGATTGCTGTGATGAAAGCACCATGACCAAAAGCAACTTGGAGAAGAAAGGGTTTAATTCAGCTTATATTCCCACATCATAGTCTATCCCAAAGAAAGTCAGGGCAAGAACTCAAGGCAAAAACCGGAGATAGGAACTAAAACAGAGGCCATGGAAGATCACTGCTTACTGGCTTGCTCCCCATGGCTTGCTCAGTTTGCTTTCTTAGCACCCAGAAATACCAGTCTAGGAGATTCATCACCCACAATGGGCTGGACTGTCCCACACCAATCACCAACTAAAAGAAAGTATCTTGCAGGCTTGCCCACAAGCCAATTTGGTAGATCCATTTTCTCAACCAGGGTTCCACTTCCCAAATGACTCTAGTTTGTATCAATAAAACTAGTCATCACACTCCTGTTCCTGGGAAAACCAATACTAGTAGAGACAGGCTAGCTAGATCCAATAACTCAGCCCTCCTTAGCTCTTGTTCCTGGACAATTCTCTCTTGGAAGACAGTTGCTCTTTTGACACTTCCTCTCCTTGGAGACCTTTCTAATCTTCTTCTTATCCTGTGAGAGCTCATGGCCTCTCCTTTTGGATTAGTTTTCTACTGTGGCTATGACAAATGAGCACAGGCTTTTCACCTTAAGTAACACCGATTTATTATCTTATGATTTGGGAAGTCAGAAGCCTAAAATGGTCCTCATGTAGCTCAAGTCAGGCTGCTAACAGGACTGCAAGCCCTCTAAAGATTCTAGTGGAGAATCTATTCTCCGGCCTTTGCTAGCCCCTGAAGATTACTTCCTCTAGCTTCAAAGCCATCCAATACACCCTCTGACTTCTGCCTCCATCACCAGATTCTGACTCTTCAGTACAGTATCTTTTTTTAAAAAACAGGGATCACTCAGATGATCCTAAATCATCTCTCTTTTTTATTTTTAAAATCATTTTTAAAAATTTATTTTTGAGCACTAGACAGATATATACAAGAAAATATTATCACATCTATCTCTTATTTCCATTTCTAATTCCTCCATATCTCCCCCAAATGTCCCCTCCCAACTTTATTTTTTGTTTATTTTTTTTTATAACCATCTAAGTCTAGTTAGTATTGTCTACATGTACATGGCTGAGAGGCCACCCACTGAAGCATGGGAAACTTACAGGTGGCCACCCCCTGGAAAGGGAATGATGTCATCTCCCCAGAAACTATAGTATGTCCTCAGTAAGGAGCAGGGCTTGGAGGTCATCGGCCGTCTGCGTTGGAGTTAGTCAGGCTTGATTACGTTGTTCTTATGTAGGCAACAACAGCTGAGTGAGTGCAGGAAGAGGAGGTTTCGCTTCCTTCCATGCTTACATTCTTTCCCCTTCTTCCTCCAATGTCTTCTTATCTCATCATCTTTACTTAATCACATCTATAATTGCACCTGTCACTTTCAGGTCCCAGGGATTAAGATGTGGACATTTAGAGTACACTGCAAAAAAAAAAGGCATTGCTTCCAAGCCAGATGACCTGAGTTTGATCCCTGAGGTCCATATAATGGAAGGAGGATTCTCTCTGAAGTTGTCCTCTGGCCTCCACATGTGTATCTACGGTGGACACACAGTAATGTTGTAGGATTAGATTTTTAAAAATCTACTTTAATAAAGATTCTCAAATGCTTTGATATCTGGGGAGAGGGAGGGGGAAGCTGGTACAAGGGGATATTGACCTGTTTAGAAGTAGTTCTTTGGGGCAATACCAATCTCCAGTGTTAGGATACCAGCAGTCCAATTCAGCAGTGTCGGGATACCAAACATAAATCAGTAATGGCAGAATGACCCAGCAGAAACTGCCAGGTCTCCCCCAAATTGGCAGGAGTTAGTGGGGGCAACCATAACCAGCTGGAATGCCAGGGGTTCTCTGCCGTGCCTCTCTCAATGAAGTGAAGATCAGTAAAGATGAGAGACCAATGAAGCGCCCTGCCACTGTCCATGTATACTCTCTCCAAACATCACTTGTCCTCCCAAAATGCCTTGATTCATCAAAATACCATGTGAGTGGGCCTCAACACCACCACGTGAGTCTGCATCACATGGCACATCCAGTAACTTTCACTTCATAACATAAATGTTTTCTAAGTAGATGTGGACATCTTTGGGGAATATTATTCTGCTAACCACTTCCTTTAGTCCAGTATTCCCTCTTTATCTCCTTTCCTGTTAGAAATGTCTGCTCTTGAAAGCTCAAGTTGAATGTAAATCTTACAGATTTCTTCTCTGTCGGGCTCTCTTGTGGCTCTTGATGCCATACTGTATCCTCATATTGCAGTGTAAAAGGATGACAGACAGGGATAAAATTAGGGACAAACTAGGGACAAACAGGTGTTAGTAAATGTGCTGCCACACTATCCCAACAAGGGGCACTGGTTAGTCCTGGTTGCTTTCCACTTGTTCCATTTGGAGAGATGAGACTGGAGTCTGGGAGTCCTTTCTAACAGTTCATGAAGTGGTTCAGTGCCTGCAAGTCACTGCCGCACACTCAGTCTTCTGTGCCAACTGTCTGAGTATCTACAAAAGATGGGGCATGGCTTCAGATAAAAAAGGCCCGACTTGCATTATTTGAAAGAATGTGAGAACACCACACAGCAGAATGGTCTAAGAGAAATGATAGAAGTTATCAAGTATGGCTGAAAGCCTGGGCAGGTGGGAGTCTCTGTCACAGCTGCAGTGTACATTTTCTCAACAGCCACTGCAGAAGATGACATGCCAGGCAGGGAGTGATGGTACACACCTATGTTCACTCCCAGCACTCAAGAGGCCACAGCAGGAAGAACAGGAGTTTCAGACTAGCCCCCTCCCTCCAAACTTGTTGTTTTGACTTTGCATTCATGCTAAAACATGATGTTTCAGACTTTGCATGCAAACTCTATGGCCTGGCTTGTTCAGGGAGGTTAATGTACATGAGCACCAGAAGATACATTCAGGAATGCTCACAGTGACAGTGTTTATAATGGTCCAACTAAAAAGGATGGCATGTCTACTATAGGACATAAGTATACATCACTGGAAATGAACAGAATTAAATACAATAGCGCCAATACAGCGAATGAATAGTCACGTCATTCACATACATCTCAATTGCAGACAAAATGTCTTCCAGTATCGTGAGAGTGACACTCTTCCACCAATAGGTGGCTCCTTATTTGTTCTTGACTCTGTGCAAGCTGTAACTGTGCTGGGAGGGATGGTGACTGTCTTTTGAAGCTGGGTCACAGGCAGGATGTGGCTTCAGCCTGGGGTTCTTCCTGGATGTACATCATGGAGTTCTGAACCTTGGTAAGGGGTTTTCCTACCAGCAAAGGGCTGACCTGCAGACATATAGGTGTTGGAGGGCCCACAGTTGTAGTTTGAATTTCTCTTTCCTAATGAATTCAGTGCTGAGCCTTTGAGCTGCCCCCACAAAGACAGAGTAGAACAGGACAAAGCTTGCATGCCCTGACTGCAGGGGCCATAAGCCAAATACAATAAACCAACCAACTGGAAAGTAAAGAGGCAAAACTATGCAGTGGTGTTAGCAGCCAGGAGTGTGCTTAGCCTAGAGGACCAGTCAGGAAGCAGAGCTAGCAGGGCCCTGGGCTTCAACGCTCCATCTTCACCAGATGCTCACCTGTGCAGTGGTGGACATTTACTGCTCTGCATGCCAGTGTTTCTCTCTCCTTTCCTTCCTCCCTCCCTCCATCTTTCTCTGCCTTACACCTATCTCATTTTCTTCTTCTATAGATATTTATGTGCATATGTGTCATGCTTCTATAAAAAGAACATATGCAATAGTGCAGGAGTTAAGCTCTGGCCCAGATCCACCTGAGTCCCTGCCTTAGACAGAGAACTTGAGCTGTGACTGAGCTCCTCAGAACAGTTTGTTTCCAAGGTACATAAACGTAGAAGTCGTAAGAGGCTCCAGCACTCTTACACTAGTGAAAAGACCAGGTGTCAGGCATGGCTGTATTCAGAGGCTTGAATGATGTATCTGTACTTAGTCCAGGCTGACTTTCCCTGGGGTGAATCTACTCCTAAGTCCTCCCAACTCACAGCTGGGACAAAAAGAGAACTCATGTCCCTACTTGTCCCCATGAAAGAGGTGACATCTTTTATCTCATAAGTCAAAGTGGGTCATATACATTTTCCTGGGTCAACTGGTTTTGCCCAGGAAAATGTAGTGTTGTGATTGCCCAAGACATTGTCAAACATCAGTCCTGGGAGCTGTTACTCACACCCTAGTCACATTAATGTAAGTGGAGGAAAGCAGAGTATCAAGGCCTGAGCCAAATGTTCATTGCCTGTACATTGGGTAGAATGCTGAGCCTCAAGTGTCTCCCTGGAAGTGAATTACATGTTATTTTTTTTTATGAATTATGATCCATGTATTTTATTTAGGTGAATAAATTTATAATTCTAGGAATACAAAGATATCAAATTAGGTCATTTAAAGTCACATGACTTTAAACCTACTGCTCAAGGGTTTCTCAGTGCAAGATGGAGTTTCTCAGGGATAGCTATAAGCTGGCCAGTGGCCTTGCTCAGGTTATAGACTTCTAAATGTGTACCCGATTGCCTCTAGAAAGGAGGAAGGGGGGGATTGGAGAGAGGCTTGCTTCACATTCTCCAGCAGATTCTTCTCACCTTCTATTTTAAAGATGATGATAAATGAGACTCAGAGAAATTGAGTGACTTTCTTCAAATCACATAGCTGCTGCCAGCCAGTCTATGCAAAGCTGTCTCCTAGATAACCACACACACCTGGGGTTTTGAAGCCCACTTAGTAGATGATTCCATAACCCACACAATTCTGTGTTCTGAGCTGCCCTTAGCACTGTAGGAGTTTACCGGCATCTTGGGCTTCTACTTGATAGGCACTGGGAACTGCTCCTCCATAGCCTTCAAGCTGTAGCAATCAAACTGTCTCTGAACATTGCTGAAAGATCCTCCACAGAGCAAGCACTCTAACTGAGAACCACAGTTTCTACAACAGTCACTGCCCTGTCTTTGTCCTTCACCAGCCCTCTGATGAATGGGGTTGGGGGGAAGGGTTGTTTCCATGAGCCCCAGTTTCCTTATCTGTAAAGCTGGAATCCAAGCCATAGTTGTGTGGGTGTGTGACTCCATGGCAGACCATGCACGTAGCATGAGTGAGACGCTGTGCCTTACTCCAGCTTGGCCTGCACAGTGTCTGCCTACATAATATGAACAGGAGAGTTGGCAATTAGCTGGTATCTTAAGTGCTTCCTACCTGGCAGGTGAGGAAATCTCTCTCACTAAGTTGCATGTGATTTTCCAGAAAGGATGTTTTATATTTGGCAAATTAGAGACGCGCTGAATTGCAAATGAAGACAGGCATTTGGGGCTACTCCTGTTGCCTAATTAGTACAACTCCATTGACAGCCCTGGTTCCTTCAAAGGACTCTCCCTGGGATGTGGGCCTTCTGCAGAGCTGGCTGAGAACTCGACACAGAGTCAGATGTCCGACATCAAACGTTTCTGTGTTCAGAAATGAGGCCAGGTTCTCCAATGCAGAGCTCTCTCAGTAAATGGTCCCCTGCTTATTAAATTCCTGCAGTGGCCACTTTAATTGGACCCGCCTCCCCCACTTGGCTTGTCAATGCTATACAGCTCTACTCTAGTTTGGGATCCCAGTTGGAGGTGATTGCCTCTGGTTGCCCAAGTTCCTTAGAGATGACTGGCTGGATCCTAACTGGCTCCTACCACCCTGAGCACAAACAGATCCACTAAGTCAGCTTTTTAATCCCAGTGTTATTAGACTAAACCCACCCCCAAACAAACCCACATCTGTGTTCCTGCTGTGACCAAGACAGCTATCTCTGTCCCAGGGCCTTAGGAGGAGTAGCTGGTCACGAAGTAGTGATGGCAGCCTTGATGGCCTTTAATCTCTGTCCTTGGTCTTCCTGATTCCTGTCGGAGGCCTGATCCAAACACAAAACTGAAAGACTGAAAGGTGTCCTCCAAGCAGCAAGCATCCTAGGACATGTCTCAAGCAGAGTCTCAGCAAAGGCTACACTGGGGCCTGAATGCCAAGAGCTACCTGCACGTGTGTGTATTGTCACCTACTTCATATTTGGCAAACAGATAGCTGGAAGACTTGAACAAGGTGTATGCTTGCAGGTTTCTATGGTCTCCGTTGCTTTGTGGTCATGTTCACAGCACGGCTTTCTTCCTGTGGGCTTCAGGCAATGCTCATTGCTTGCTTTTTGTTGTTTTGTTTTTATTTGCAACCTGACACAAGCTAGACTCATCTGAGAACAGGGAATTTTAGCTGAGAAGATGTCACCATTAAATAGGCCTGTAGGGAAGTCTATGGGACATTTTCTTTATTAATGATTGATGTGGGAGATTTCAGCTTATGCCACTCCTGGGCAGTGGTCCTGTATGATAAGAAAGCAGACTGAGCAAGCCATGGAGAGCAAACCAATAGGCAGAGTTCCTCTCTGCCTCAGCTTCTGTTTCTGACTCTAGGATTCTATTCTCAGATCCAGCCTTGACTTCCTTTGGTGGATTGTGATCCAGGATATGTAAGCCAAATACTCCCTTTCTTTCCCAAGTTGCTTTTGGTCATGTTGTTTATCACAGCAATACTATGCTCAAGATAAGGCATATGAGGATGTGTGTGGGTGGGCAGGTGGGTGGGGTTGACTTACTACCCTCCCCCCAGAGAGAGGTTCTAACAGGCTGCTTTCAACCTGCAATCAAATCTCTCAAACTGGGTTCTAACTATCCACACTGGTCTCATATTTGTCTGGCCTGACCCGTTTATGCCCCCTATACAGTTATATCCTGCTTTCTTCCTATCTTTTCTCATCAGCCTTCTGGCACCTGATAGTAACTAAAGTCATGGCACCTTGCTGTTTACTCTTGACTCTGTCTTTGATTCTTCTGGAATCAGATATGGACTTCCAGAGAGAATGGCTAAGCTCACACAGGTGCTAAGTACCCATCCAATCCAACACAGTCCTATTCCTTCTCTAGTCAGTCAGAGGGAATCCAGCCTCTAAGCAGGGCTTGTACAGTCAGTCACAGGTCTATGTGTTTCTAGTGAGTCAGGATCAGTGTGTCTGAAAGATACAGAGCACACACATCCTGGAGATGCTCTTGTCCCATCTCATGTCAAGCATAAGAAAATTCCTTGCACCACATTTGAGGGAAGCTCATTACGTGCAACCAAAATTAGGTTGTGGAACAAATGTTCCAGGGAGAAGTCAGATTGCTCCAGAGAAGGTCAATGCAGTTCAAGTCCCATTTCAAGGAACCTGAAGGAATGTGGAATTCCTCTGTCATGGACAGTGGCATGCCTATGGAAACTTAGTCTTCGGTGTGCATGGAGGATATGCTTAATATCCAGCAATTGGGTTTCCTAGGATACAGAGGTAATGATGTTTACAAGGCTCTGCATTTCAGCCTTCTATTTCAGAGCAAAGGAAACAGAGGCATGAGAACTCCAAGTCAGAATGGACATTGGAAGAAGCTGGGAACCCTGCTTGGCCACATTGCTCCTTGAACTTGGAGGAAGGATGTCTTCCCTCTGTACCTCCAGTTTCCCATCTGTAAAATGCAAACAGCACAATTCAGGCTTGGAAATCCTAGATAATATCTAGAATTTGTATTTTTCCTACTGATCCCTTACTGTTATTAATTTTTATTATGACAATTTATACTTGTACACAATGCACTGGGATGACATTCACCCCAACCCTACTGCCCTCTCCTGTCCCTTCCAACTCTTACCAATTCTCTAACTCCCAACTAGTCCTCTGCCCGCCTCTTAACCTGTTCCTGTTTTTTCCCTCCCTCCCTCCCTCCCTCCCTCCCTCCCTCCCTCCCTCCCTCCCTCCCTCCCTCCTTCCTTCCCTTCTTCCTTTTCTTCCTTCTTCTTTCCTTTTTACCCTTCTCTCTCCTTTCCTCCTTTTCTCTCTTCCTCTTGACTCCTTTTTCTGTCTGTTTCTTTCTTTCTGTGCATAAGAGAATGTGGAATTAATCCAATCTTATTTTCAAAACATTAAAAAAAAAGAGAAGGAGGACTTGGAGATGGCAGTTTGCTGAAGTGGGATTTGCTTGGTGATGACTCTAGTGCAGGGAATCAGTCCTTGATGGTGAAGCAGAACACAAACTTAGTGAAATCTGCACCCCTCTTAGCATGTTCCTACAGGAGCAGGAAAAAGCCTAACGATAGATAAACAATCAAACAAACAAACAAACAAACACAAAAGACTTCACCATGCCTTCATGATAAAAACCCAGAAGAGCAAGAGTATGACTAGAAGGATTACACCTCAATATGACAAAGGCTGTATATGACAAACCCACACCCCACGTTATCCTAAATGGAGAAAACTTGAAGCAATCCCATTAAAATCAGGAATTGAGGCAGGGCGGACCACTGTCTCCTTTTGTCTGTAATGTGGTGTTCAAATTATCCGTTAGAGCAATAGGACATAAAAAGTAGTTAGAGATATGCAAACAAGAAAAGGAGAGGCAATTTTTATGTTTATCTGAAATACATACTGTGCATAAGAGATCTAAAAATTTCTACCAAAATATTCTAGAAACAGTCAAGAA
This sequence comes from Arvicanthis niloticus, assembly GCF_011762505.2. NCBI lineage: Eukaryota > Metazoa > Chordata > Mammalia > Rodentia > Muridae > Arvicanthis > Arvicanthis niloticus. The sequence continues at coordinate 92,078,645 of NC_047658.1, read as the reverse complement.
TTTCAGCGAGATAGCAGAACACTGATTGATCTTATGAAAATCAGTAGCCATTCTGAACACCTAACACAAATGTCCTGAAGAAGAGAGCACAGAAAAATTCCCATTTATAACAGCCTCAAATAAAACAAAATATCTAGGAATAAACACAATCAAGAAGGTGAAAGTCTTCTATAATAAAAATTTAAATCCTTATAGAAAGAGATGAAGAATACTCTACAAAATGAAAAGATCTCCCATACTCATGGGCTTGCAGCATTAATGTTGTGAAAATGTCCACTCTACCAAAAATAATCTTACAAATTCAATGCCACCCCAATCAAATTACCCACAACATTCTTCACAGAAGTAGAAAAAAATCCTCAAATTCACATGAATCCGAAAAGACCCTGGATATCTAAAGCAATCCTGAGCAATGAGAAAAAATAATGCTGGAGAGATTAACATTCCATATTTCAAGATATCTAATAGAGTTACTGTAATAAACATAGCATGGTACTGACACAGAAACAGACTTGAGGACCAAAGAACATGAGAGAAGACCCAAACATGAGTACACAGAACTACACCCACCTGATACTTGACAAAGATGATAGAAACATACTCTGGAGAACAGGCATGTCTTCAAAACATAGGGCTGAGAAAAGTGGATGTCTACAGATAAAAGAATGAAAATAGATCCATATCTATCACTCTGCATGAAAATAAACTTCAAATGGATGGAAGGTCATAAATGAGAAAGCTGAAAACCAAGAACTGCAAGAAGCAAACAGACAGCATTCTGCAAAATATAGGTTTAGGGAAGGACTTTCTGAATTGGACGCCATCTGTCCAGAAATTAATAAGGTCAAGAGAAGACAATTGGGACCTTATAAAATTAGCATACAGTTCTTTAGGATAAGAGGTCCAAAAGCATAGTTTGAACAGTTGCTGGACACTGGTGAGGGCCTCCTGGTGTATCAACACAATGAAGGCATCACATGAAAAAAAGAGCAAGTGGATGAGGTCAGGTCCCTCTGCACTGATGCTATCACAGGGGCCCCATTCCCATGGTCTCATCCGAGGACTGAACTTCAAAGGCCATTAATGAATGAATCAGAGGGCTATGGTGAATTAAGAAACCAAACTATAGAATCACCCATAACCTCTCCACTTCACAGATGCAGAAACAAAGCCCACAGAGAGGCTAAACTAGCTGTCTCAAGCTAACTTTGTCTCATTTGTTCTATGTCATCATGTCTCTTCAAAGTGCATGGGAATTTTAATCTAATTCTAATTAATTACACTGATTAATTAGGCCCACAGGAGCAACATGTAGGACTAAGGTAAGGAGAAGAGAAGAAAAGAGGCCATACTCATTCGTTTTCTAGATTTAGTCTTGAGAGGCATAAAATTTGCATTGCAGGTCCCTTAGCCTTTTCCCTTCCCTTGTCCACACCCATTGGCTAGAAAATGCCCTCAGGGATTTTAGGAAACTGGTAGTGGTGGGAGATCTGTGTTAGACAGCTTCCTGTCACTATGATCAAATGTCTGACCTAAACAACTAAATGAAGGAGAGATCAGATCGGAATAGTTTCATAGATTTCGGCCCACACAGCCTGTGGTGAGGCAGATACATTATGCAGGAAGATGACAGAGGAAAGCCTTTTATCTCATGGAACCAAAAAGCAGAGGGCATGTGAGAAAGATACCAGTAGCAGGATACACCCAAGTGAGTCACTTTTAACTCTACCTCACCCCTGAGGTTTTCACCACAATGTTATAACACTATCAGTCCACTGGGAATCCACCTATGGGTCAGAGTTTCATGATCCAATAACTTTCCCAAAGTCCTATCCATGAACGCTAAGGGAAGCAATATTTCATCCCCTTGGGGAGCATTATATGTGCAGGCTATAATAGGGTCATGATTAGTGCTCGGAGAGCAAAGACCCTTGCCTCCCTCTAAGAAGCTTCAAATGCAAAAGCAGAATCTCTGCCTCCCTTCTTTCTTTCAAGAAGAGGCACATGACTCCTGGAGCAAACACAGAGGTCCATCACTCACAGCAGACATCAAATGCTTTGCACTCTCAATGAATTTAATGTTTTCATAAGGCCTGAAAGGCAGGGCTTCTTATCTTCCATTACACATAGAATAAAACCAGGGCTCAGGAGGTCTGGATGATCTGTCCTTAGCTGCAGAGTTAGAAAATGGCGGAATCGGACTCAAATGCCAGTCTTGACCTTCAGCCATCTTGATAGTCAGCTTCCTATCAGGAACCTGGAAATTGGGTACCTCATCCAATTTAGACATCAGGAACTCAGCATTGATCAAAGGGGCACCGAACACACACTGCTCTGTTTGTTACTGTCTGAGAAGGGACTAGGCAAAAGCGACAATGTCTGAGACCCTGAAAATCTCAGTCGCAGGGGAATTACACTTGCCCCCAACTCCCTTCATGTATCTCCTCTCATCTGTCATGCTTCTTTTCCTGTCTTTTTTTCTTTTTCTTGTCTCTTTCACATCTATCACATAGAACTACTTAGAGCTATTTAGAAGTCCTGTCTGCTAGATGCCAATTTCAGTGCATGGTGCTTATCACCTTGCAGGTATGAGGAACAGCTTTAAAAATGCTCTGGGTCATAGGCCACGGCGTGCAGATACCCAGAGAGATGAAAAGGAGGGGTTTAATGCATCTCCAGACAGAAGTCTGGGAAGATGTGTGCATATGTGCATGTGGAAATAAACATTAAGTAATTAAGCATCTTCCTAAATACCCTCTATTTTTTAATTTCTTTTAAGACAGGGACTTTCATTCAACATGAAGCTTATGGATTCAGCTGCACTGGCCAGCCAACAAGCCCCTGGGATCTTCGTCTATCTATCTTCCTAGGACTGAGAGTACATGTGTGTGATGCTGTAGCTGGCATTTTTAACATGGGTTCTGGAAGTTGAGGTTAGGTCCTCATGCTTGCACGGCAAGCACTTTACTTACCTACCCCTTATGCTGATCCTTAACTATATTATATCTCAGTTTGTCTTCTGTAGATGGAGATGATGGTAACAATGGTCCCCATCTCATGGATCAGACTCCAAAAGGAAATCATTGAATGTAATAAAGTCATTAATAGAGTTCCCAGCCAAATATTCCTATTCAGTAAGCTAGAACTACTGTGATTAATACAATTGTCCTTAGAATTAAGATGCAGGGCTTGCTGTGGGAAACTTTGAGGTTGTAGCACCTAACTTATCATACTAGACTATGCTGTACAATAGACATATCTAGAAAAAGTAGAAGGGAATCTCAACTGAGGAATTGCCTCTACCAGGTTGGCCTATAGGCAAGTCTGTGGGATTTTTTTTTTTGAGACAATATCTTATTGTATGGTCCTGTCTGGCCTCAATCTCACAGAAATCTGCCTGCTTCTGCCTCCTGAGTGCTGGAATTAAAGGCATGGACCACCGTACTTAACTTGGGGCATTTTCTTGATTAATGATTAATGTGGGAGGGCCCAGCTCTCTGTAGACAGTGCCGCTCATGAGCAGGCACTTCTGGGTTGTTGGGAAGGCTGTGGGGAGCAAGCCAATAAACAATCCTCTTCCATGGCTTCTGCTTCCATTTCTGCCTCCAGGTTTCCTCCTTGGTTTCTCTCTCAATGGACTGTGATCCCAGATATGTAAGCCAAACACTCTTCTTCCTTGCTTTTGTTCATGGTGTTAGCAATAGAAACCAGACTAAGTGACAGATTTTAGCTAAAGATGCATGTATGAACCCTTCTGGCATAAGATAAGCTAGCCTTCTTGTAGACTTAGATTTCTTTTCAAAGCCTACTTTATTCAGTGCCACAGTGGAAGGCTGGGCCACTGGGACCCTTGTCATCCTGTAATTTGTTCTTGAGGATTTACTTAGTCTCTCTAGATGACATGTGCCCATGCCCTGTGGTAATAACCTGCCTACAGGAGTGATCACATAGAAACACTGAGGTTGGGCATTGAAGCAGCATAGCCTGAAGGGCCAACTGAACAGAGGTAGGGGAAAAAGAAAGTTAATAGTTCTTTGGGATAATTCCAATCTTCATTGTCAGGATATCAGCAGTCTAGCAGCCTGGTTCAATAGCAAACACCAAATACAAATCAGTAGCAGTGGCATGACCCAGCAGAAACAGCAAGGCTCTGCTCAATCAGCGCGAGTCAGCGGAACACCACAAGAAGTTCTTTGGTGTATTTCTCTCTATGAAGTGAATATCCAGCAAGACCGGAGAAGGATTTCACAGCGTAGCAATGCAAGAGTGTCCTCTCACTGTCTGTGGGGTTCCATATATACTCTTTCTAAACACCATGCCCCCTCTCACGTGTCTGGTTCCTGTTTTCAGCAAAACATCACTTGCCCTCTCACAAGACAGCTGCCAGAAAAACATCACATGGCACAACAGAGTTGTTAAAGAAACCAGAAATTTCTGGGAGAGTTGAAAGTTCAGCCTGGTATCAGAAATCCAAGGCAGCTGAATTAAATGGTAAAGCAATCTCTTCACTAGAGTGGAAGAGCCCACTGTGGACCAAGACTGAAAATGGGCTTTGGGAAGATGCGTTTACACAGGAAGAAAGGAGTGCTATTCTCCACAGAGGCCAGAACAGTGGCTGCTTTTATAGGGTTCTTTATGGGGAAGAAGGCCCTTCAGGCTATGCTACTTCAATGCCCAACCTCAGTGTTTCTATGTGATCACTCCTGTAGGCAGGTTATTACCACAGGGCATGGGCACATGTTACCTAGAGAGACTAAGTAAATCCTCAAGAACAAATTACAGGATGACAGGGGTCCCAATGGCCCAGCCTTCCACTGTGGCACAGTGATTCCACTTACACTTGGTAGCACTAAAGAACTTGATCTTGTTTCGGGGGGGGGGGGGTGTTGCTTAATTGTCTGAAGTGTGTCTGAGATATTGAGCCTGCATGCTTTCACCCAAAATTTCCCAGGCAGTCTTAAGCTTTTCCTTCATTAACTAATTGATTGATTGATTGATTGATTGATTCAGTCAGTCAGTCAGAAATATCTATGAAGACTTTGAATGCAATAGGCATTGCAAACAGCACAACTATAAACATTCCTGCCACCAAGAAGTTCCTCCTCTGGTGAGCGAGACGCACAACCCATGACTGAGTGTGGGCGGCATGAAGCTGCAGACTGTTTGGGCAGCGCTTGGTGCAGTGTGGACTTAATATTTCTGGATCCATATTTCTTAGCTCTGCTTCACAAGGTGAGTTGCATTCTTGGTCAGAGACAGGCCTTCCTGGTGGTATAGGTTCACTTGAAACAAAACTAGAACTGCTGACTTATGGAGGGGCTTTGCTTGCTCCCACAAAAGTGGGAGTTTATTTGAAGTTTGGTGATTGAAGGGTTGTCTCCTAAAAGTATGGGGTGCTCCTTAGTAAATGATATCTGAGTGAAGACACTGTACAACCATGGGAACAGGAGATGTCTTCTTCATGGAGAGGGAAGATTAGAGCCTAGAAAAATGGCAGGGATAAGGGACTAGCTCATACATATGTATTATGTATACATACGTCATTGGAGCCTACCCTTTTGGTCATTCATCTCACAGATGATAAGACTTTAATACATGTACGTAAAAGAAAAAAGTGTGTGTGTGGGGGGGGGTGAGAATCACATGATCAGTATACATGGCATGCGTGCACAGCCATGTCACAGAGGATCTCATTAATTTGTGCAACTTACATTTGTTAGTAACTGTAATAATAACTCGGAGGAAAGGAAAACAACTCTTGAGAATTCCTGGAAGGAATGGGAGGCTGTGCTGGCCCTTTTGAGTCACTGAGTGTACACTGCAGTCGCAGCACTTCAAAGGCCAGCTCTGCATGTGATTCTCACTTCATCTCTGTGTAAGACTTGTCATCTGCTCCTGTCTCTGCTGCTTGTTAAGGTATACAGAGCTGTGTTGAGCAGGACCTTGCAGCTGCAACTCCAACACCAAGGAGAACCAGGGTGACAGTTTCTAGCGATCATTATGTGAATGATTGCTTGATATTAGCTATAAGCATTTCATTGGCAGAATGTTACTTGGAATATAAAGAGTAGAGATAGGAAATGACTTAAATTCTAAGTATTTTGAAAAAAGAATCTCTATTTCTATACCAAGAAAGAAGTAGTGGCATTTATATGCTTTGGTTGGCATTTCAGAAAGCTGGGATTACTTGGGCCACTGCTAAAGAAATTTCAGCTCAAGGGAAGAGAAGAGAATGTGGGTGATGTGAGGAGGAAGAAAAATAATGTACCAGGAAGAGGTAAGTGGGATGGGGCAGGGTAGAGGAGGGAGTGTGGAAGGGATAACTAATACTAGATACTGCTACAAAAGCCACATGGAAAGCTTTAACTACAAACATTCATATATATATATATATATATATATATATATATATATATATATATATAGAGAGAGAGAGAGAGAGAGAGATGGGGTAGGGGCAGTACATCTCTCAGATACCACTGGTTATCAAATAAAGAACCTATTACCAACAATGAGTTGCCTCTTTTTACATTGTTGGTCAATGAAGTCCCATAGATTTCCCCCAACATTACAGGTTGTTGCCCTGACTCTTGTTTACCCTCTAGAACTTGACAGTAAGAATATATTGCTGAAGATTCCACATACTTGAGTCACAGCACATGAAATACACACACACACACACACACACACACACACACACACACACAAGAGTCTGAAGGTTGTTATCACAACAGATGACAAATGCTTGAGCTTAAGGAATAGCCTGAACATGCTGAGTTGACCATCACACAATGAACTTGCATGTGGAAATGTCATTCTGTGCTCCATAAATATGCACTAATTGTATAATATCTGTTGATCAATGTTTTAACGTAAGTGCATCAGTGGTATTGCATAGACTCAAGCATTTCTTCTTCGAAGAAGCTTGTCCTTGATGTTTATTTGGCTAGTCCAATTTGTTCTTAGAAATGTACAAGATATTTTCTTTTAACAACAAATCTCCTCCACATTAATGAAAAGGAGAAAATTTTATAAATGTAAGAGGGACTTTCCAATTTTTCATAAATCCAAATATATAATATCTTCTCCCAGCTCTGTTTCTGCACAAAAGTATCAGTGAAGTGTCTAGTAATTTCTTGAATGTCAAGGGCATAGTCTGATCTCTTTGACATGCCTTGAGGAGCATCAATAATGAATCCATTAAGGTGAAGCTCTAGGGTGCTTAAAGAGGCAAATCATCCACTAGACACTAACCCACAGTGGTCACACCACCATCTGAGGCTCCTTCTCTCTTCTCTCCTGTGGGATATGCCCATCAAAGAAACAAACCTCAAACAATCAATGACGTAGTCCAAAGCTATTGTCAGGGAAAAAGCCTTGAAGCAAGGAGTCAGAAACATAGGGTCTAGGTCAACTGAGGACTATCCAATGCTGTTTGATTACTTGGTTCCAGATGATCTACAAATACTCCAACTTTTTTATTTAAAATTAGGATTTCTGTTAAGAGCCAGCCCAAGGGCCTAACAATTAACTTATATATTTGATAGGATTAAATGCCTGTTGATCTGTCTTTAATTCTCTTTGAAAAGCTATGAATAAAGCTTTGCCTCATCCTAAAATAAATGGTGTTCCAGAATGAGGGAGTGTGGTATTTCTGGAGCAGCCAGGGTGGTGCCCTCTTAACTAGATACTATTCTAATACTTTTCTTCTTTGTGTGCTTATATGATCATTTTTCAGGATTGTCAATCTCTACAATCTTGGTATCACCCCTCATTTCTTTTTTCCACATTTACTTGTTTCCCAATCTCTGCCTGGGGCTTGGGCTTCTGTCTCTGCCCTGTCTTACCTAACATTATCAACTTTGCTAAGTCTGCAAGTAGGTTGCATGCATTGATGTTAACAGAGACATGGTCTTAAGCTTCCTACCTATGGTCGTCTATACTTTTCTCTAGCACTAACACAGTTATCACATATTAGCTATGATTTGGAGAGAGCAAAAGTCTCTTTTGCACTTTCTTTGATGCTGTGCTTCTAATGGTAAAGTGTACCAGCCTGGATCTTTGTGCATCAGTCTAAGGACACAGCCTCCAGGAGAAGAGGACTGACCCATGTGTTAAATTTACTAGGGATGACTCACTCAGCACTGACAACTATGTCTAGCATATGGTGAATATTCAACCTTTGTCAAATGAATCTGTAAAAATAATTTTGATGATATAGATGCAAACTTGTTATTTTCTGAAGATAAGTAGTATGCTGCATCTTGTTTCTCCTTGAGTTTAGGTTTTCCAAAAGGTAAGCAAAAGTAGAAATTTTCATGCTTGTTGACATGTGTCTCCTAGTGTGTGCAAATATACCCATTTGTACCATCTGTGCACATGTGAACCACAATGTGTGAATATAGAACAAGAATGCATGACTTCTCCTTGCCTTCCTATAGTAGTTGTAAATGTGCATGTGTCTTTAAATTCAAAGCTATGCACAATTTCATATACATGAATATGCAGATTATCTCAAATCATATCTGTTCACAAATGAGTACATGCAATTCTATGCCTTTATATATGTCTATGCATACATTAATTCTCTTTTGTAGATGTCTACTATGACAAGATTGGGAATATTCTCATATTTATGTTGCCTAATGCAATTCATGTCAAATAGAGTAAAAGTATCAGATACCAACCATAGATTTCTTACTTCAATTCTATTTTTTCCCCAGACTCAGTAATAACATAAGGAATTCTAAGGATTTTTATGGGTTGTAGAAGAGATTCCTGAGTTTTAATTTCCTGGAACAGATCAATGAACTACTCTGGGATAACCCTAGAGCAAGAGACCCCAGATATTGCATGTACATCTGAAATAACCCACAGCTAATAAGGCTTAACCACTGAGTCTGGTTCTAGCATCAGACTACTTGTTTTTCAGTCCTGTGTTTCAGAGCAGTGTTCCAGCTTGCATAGCTGTGGAACAGACATAATGGTACTACCTACTTCATAGTATATGGGCACCTAAAAATGTTTCTATATTACTAAGTAAGTTTCTCTGTACAGTGGGTATCAGTAAACAGAAACTTATAAGAGATCAAAATACAGAGAGCAAGTATTAGTGAGGTGCAAAGCCAAACTGGGATATTTGCATCACCCTCACCAAAGTTCAGGGACCATCAGAGAAGACACTGCAGAAAGATGTAAGAGCCAGAGAGTAGGGAGGACTTCAGAGAAGCAATCTCTTCTGGACGGCACAGAATGTCTGTCCTCATGAAGGTACAGCAGTATTGCCTATGCAATGCCTACACAAGATCCAGCCAGTCAACATTCTATAAAGGGGGAAGGAGGAATCATGAGCCTTTGTTCTTAACTGATGGTAATTGATAGCTGTTGGAGAATGGAAAGTTTTCTTAAGAGACTGGTAGGCAGATTTTGCTCCAATGGGTTACCACACAGTCATGGTATATGCACAGCACAAATAATAATAAGTTACAAAGAAAAGAAACAGGACATGAAGTTGAAAAGATTAGGGATGTGGAGTAGAGTTGGGAGGGTCAACAGGGAGATAGGCTTAAGGAGAATATCATCAATTCATTGTATGAAATTCTCAAATAATTACTTAAAATATAGTTTAAATATTTATATGAAAATTCATAATATATGAAAAGAAATAATTCTCTCCTACAAAGAAGCTCATTAAAACAGAAAGTAAACATCTTACTACAAATTCAGGAAGGCCCTGAAATGGACCAGTTTCACTAGGTCCATCCTTTCCCAATATTATATGTGTAGTAAGACTGCTGAGAGTCACTCTCAGACAAGTAGAGCTTTCTTGAAGAAGAGCCCAACCAAGGTGCCTAGAAGTCTCTCAGAAGAGATGTGCTGTTTAGAATATGCTCAGGCCAACATACTTGCAAAAGACACTCTCCAAACTGTTGAAGTGCCTGAAGCCTGTGTAGCATGCTCTGGTTTTCCAGCTTTTGTGAGCTATATAGCTCATGCTTAAGTAGGCTTCAGTAATATAGTTGTTTTTTAATCATTTCTACTGCTGTAAAAATCCTCTCAGTCACACTCAGGTAAGTAGTCCTAATGAAACTCATAGGTTCCCCAAGTTGAATCTTGGTCTGTCATCAGTTCCCTATCTGGGGTGAGCCCATATTTGTTCATGTCTCCCCAGGAACAAGACCACACAACAGCATCAAAAATTATTTTATCAAAAGGAAAAGTGTTCACATAACACCAACAGAGAAGGTTAATGTTGTCAGTTTCGTGAGATTAAGAACACTTTACAAGGTTAGTGGGGAGTAGAACACATAACTGTGTGTCTTTTATAACTTGTTGAGAAACAATTAGATCATGAGGATGCTGATATAACCAATGTATTTGTCCTTTTATGGATTCATAAAACTAAGGCATTATTTGAGGCTAGTGGGAAGTAGGATGTGGGCCTAATTGGGGGAAGTTGATTACCAGGGTTGGGTGCTAGAAACTAAATTTTACACTTGATCCTTCCTGTATCCCCCGTCATTCTGCTTTCTGTTTGTCTAGAACAGCCACTGCCATATGATGCTTTGCCCAGCACATGGAGCCTAATGACCAAGGGCTGATTCCTCGGACCCTACCAAAATCTATTGTCTTTTTTACCAACTGTGAGAAAACCTTTTTGAAGTTGTTGGTCAAAGTAGTCCTAGAGAAACTCAAAACAAATCGGCTATTACAGATATCCTTGGATACCTCCCAAAGGTTGAAAGTAAGTCCCTATTGCTGAAGATACTATGTACTTTGGATATAGGACTGACAGGATCCAAGGTGAATTTGATTTGAAACCCTCTTTCCTAAAGACATTGTCATAGTACCAGAAGGTGCCAGGCAAGCTTTCAATGGAGTGGCTATTCCTGGTGGTCAACTTGACTATATCTGAAATAAACTACAATCCAGAATTAGAAGGCTCACCTATGATCCTGATCTTGAGGCTGGGAGATAGAAGTTTTTTACCTGTATCTTGGCATGGAGACCTTGAGGCATAGTGGCTATGAATCCCAGGAGAGTAAGGCAAGGAGATCTCTGAGTTCAAGATCATCTGGGACAAAGCAAGTCCCAGATCCAGGCATGGTGGCACACATCTTTAATCTGGGCCATACCTTCTGTTGGAGACCTACATAAGACATTGGAAGAAGAAAGAATCTTTCTTCTTCTCCTGCTTGCCTTGTGGGATTGAGCTACTGCTAGATTCTTGAATTTCCATTCACTGCTGTGGCTCCATGACCTCTGTATCAGCTCCTGCTTCCTGACTTGCTTGAGTCCCAGTTTTGATTTCCTTTGGTGATGAACAGTAATGTGGAAAGTGCAAGCTGAATGAACCCTTTCTTCTTCAACTTGCTTCTTTGTCATGATGTTTTTGCAGGAATAGAAACCCTGACTAATACAAGAGGAAAGAAACCAGTTTCCCTAACTAGATCTAACACCTATGAACAAGAACAATGGCCAGCATGGAAGGATACCCCAAGTGTGCAATAGTGGAGCTTGTATCTTGAAGGCAACTAACAGCTCTCTAATTGGACTCAAGACCCACTTAACAGTATAGAAATTATATCTTGTACTGGAGACCTGACCATCTATCTGGGACTAGAAAAGTCATGGATCTCAGAGGGAGAACTTAGTACTGTCACTTTAGTAAATCACATAATTTCTAACAGAATTAGACATATGTATCCCTATACTCACAGAAAAGTATAGCTCTTACCCTTCATCAAAGACACTTCTTTTCAGTAGACAGAGACTATTCCAGAAAGCCACAACTTGTAAAAATGAAGAGAATAAGTGATTCTACCCTCCCTAGTCAAAGGGATGTGTCTATAATGTGATTCCTACACTTGGTACTCAGGAAACATCACAGAAGAGGGGGCAGAAAGATGGTGAGGACCAAACAGAGCTGAAGGCAACTAAGGGATGATGAGAGCTGAAGAAATAATCTTCCCCAGGAATTGGTTATTCAATACCAAATAGCATATTCAGTGTGTGTGTGTGTGTGTGTGTGTGTGTGTGTGTGTGTGTGTGTGAAACAATAATAATTAAAGAAAAAGAGCCTATGTTTTGGAGAGGAGGCAAGACCAATAAGTACATGGGATTGGTTGGAGTGAGGAAAAAGGTTGGGGAATTTATGTAATTATATTTTAACTTTTAAAATGTAAAAATAAATAATAAATACAAAATAATGTTTTAAAAAACCCTACTTTCTACCTTAAGCTGTTTCTGCTGAATGTTTTGCAACAGTAGTGAGAAAAAAACCTAACCAGTATTTCTACTTCATGTATTTAGAAGGAATTAAATCCTACAGAATGCTTTGAATAGAGTTGGACATTATATGGATTTATACCTGGAAACTCTTTCCTAAAGGGATATGGTGCCCCCATCACAGGTGTATCTAACTTCAGTTATCGCCCACTCTTGAGTATTTCTGTTGCTTCCCAGGCCTGACAACTCAGAGTTAAGTTGCTCTTTACAATATTTTAGAAGAGGAAATAGAGGGAGGCTTAACTTACTGAATAGGTTGGTCATGGTCAAATCGTGGATTTGTGACTGACACCACTTGTTCCCATCCCATGGCAGTGATTGGTGCCACACCTAGGCTGAGCATTGAGCTTACCACTGGCCACACTGTACTGTGGCTGTTTCACTAGAGATATGGTATTCATAAGCATGGTAAGACTGGCAAACAATTTTTTTTGAAGGGAAAGTCCACTGTAAACCATTGTCAGCACTGCTTGCTTTAGTGTTCTCCAGAGAGCACCTTCTTGGGCCTGGAAAAGAAGTGATTTTAGAGAGGTAAAGGCATCATTCTAAGTGTGTTAAGGACATTCCCTCAGGGAGGTCTGAAGGTCAGAGATGAGACACTGAGTGTTATCTGGCCAAATAAATGTCAGTCTTGATTTTGATTTTGAGCCCAATTTCTACCTATATGACTACAGATAAGTTCATCAATTCTTTGAGTGCAGTTTCCTCATCTGTATAATTCTCTCCCCCCTTTCTCTTTCCTACTCTCTTCTCACGTACCTTATTGTTGTGAGGCAGGAGGGAGATGATTGATGTAAATGCAGGACCCAAGTGCTCAAAAAAGTGGTTAGCATTGGATTCTAGATATTAGTTAGGAAACCCCTAAGGAAGGTTTAAATAATTTTTCATCTTTCTGGTTTGGAGAAAGTGCAGCCCTGGGAGCTAAAAATCCTCCATGTCAGAAATCTGAGCTGCTTCTGGTACTCTCTGAGGTGCCAGAAAAGTGGAAAACTAAAAATTGCTTCTACAAATGGGAAGGCTTAGGGAAGACAGTTTATGCCAGTGGACTTCTGACATACTCACCCCTTCCTCACACATTTCCTTCCATTGATGTCTAGGAATGCAGAATTTTTATCCTTCCTGAGGGGACAGTGTAGGTTGAAGCAGCTTGAGGTCACACCATTAAGGCTGACACTCTGACACCTGAGCTTCTGGTCTACCCTGGATTCTTCTTGGCGCTCTCTACACTTTCATCTGGAGTTGCCAAATATCCTTGTGTCTAGTCACTGCCAGGACTAATTTCACCTCTGTGAGACTTAGCCTCAAAGATGGCAGTACAGACTAGTTCTGATCTTTATAAAGTGGCCATGTTGGTGCCTTTTTTGTCACATTTCTGCATCATTCAGACATGTTCTTTGACATGAAGCTTAATCATTTTGTCCAAGTGCCAATAAAAGACTCTTGTGCTTTTCTGAGAGCACCACTGTAGGGGGTGGTTCTGGTGCTATGGTCCTGTTGTCCAATTGATTCTTGATCCATTAATAAAGATGCTAGTGGCCAATGAGCTGGGTGAAATAGGTAAGACTTTTGGGTCCACGCAGGCAAACTAGCAGATGCAGGGAAAAGGGAGGATATTTGCCTTGCTTTGGATGGAGAAAAGGTGACCAGCCACGTGAGATCCTGAGTGGAGCGGCCATAGGCCATTTTCCCAGGCAGGAGATTAAAAATGCAACTAAAGCTTAGGGTAGTTTTGGGTTGCTGACCAAGGAGAAGGTAACTGAGCAACTAAAGTCAAAGGCTGATTTAGGGTGCTGAGCTAAGAGTATTGAGAAGGGCATGGCAGCCACAGAAATTAGAATTGCCCAGCAATTGAGTCATAGATCGTTTGAAAATTAAGTTGTGTGTGTGTGTGTGTGTGTGTGTGTGTGTGTGTGTGGTGATCTGCAACCTGGGCAGGGATGGTAGTGGAGTCTACTTGGAGCTTAAAGTGGGGTAGCAAGCCCTACACACTACACACCACTATGCTCTCTTTTCATCCTCTTTTTCATCCCCTGTTCCTCTTGTCTCTTTTTCCTTTCCTATCCTTTCTTCTTCCTTCCTTCTTTCTTCAGACGTACACTGTCTAATCATGTGTCATCTGAAGAATGTGGCTTTATATTTAAGGGGCATCTTCTATCCTTCATTTACTGATGGCTTCACTAAAGACAGACACAAGTAAAATTATATTTGTCATTTCTTGCGACACAACACTGTCTAAATAAGCAGCTTTACAATAATTCATTGGCCTGTGAATAATATGTATTGACTTACAACAAAGACTGTTCTCTAGCTGAGCTCTGTGAAAACACTCTAGGTTTGGAAGTACAATTTATATATACTTTTTTCCTTTTCTTGCCCACAGAGTTAATGTTACATCCAAGTCCATTGTCAAAATTAAGGTAGTGAAGATTTATCTTGACATTTCTCTGCGAGTTTATAGTTCTAACTGTTCTACTAGACAGCTAGACAGGAATAAGAAGTTCTTGTGTGCTGTCTCACAAAAAATAACTAAATAATAACTACATGCTGTATCTTCAACAAGATGGAAGGGAAGCATTTGGATGTTTTCATCATTAAAAAACCAATTTGTGGGGCTGGAGAGATGGCTCAGCAGTTAAGAGCACTGACTGCTCTTGCAGAGGTCCTGAGTTCAATTCCTAGCAACCACATGGTGGCTCACAACCATCTGTAATGGGATCCGAAGTCCTCCTCTGTTGTGTCTGAAGACAGCTACAGTGTACTCATATAAATAAATAAATAAATCTTAAAAAAAAAACCAATTTGTGTTAGGGGGATGGAAATATTTAACCTGATTTAAAAATTACATAATGTATATATGTGTGAAAATATGGCATGATACCCTTTAATGGTATGATTTCATATATTCATTAAAAATAAAGTGATTTCTATGAGAGAATTGGAAGATTGCCCAAATGTTATCTAAGCATCAGTTGTAATTTTAACCCAAAAGAGGTCACCTCTTATTTTCATTTCCTGTTGCTGTAACTGGAGTCTCCCACTCAGGAAATGTCCTATAAATTCTCTTACCACAGAGTTGGGTGTCCCACTATGTGGCTTCTCGCTGGTTTCCAGAGAGTCAGTTCCCTAGTGAATCCTTCTGATGTTCATTTAGCTTCTTCCCCAGGTGAAGCAAGACCTGCAGCAAGCTGAGTGACAAGCTGGTCTCCACAATTGGGGCAGCTTCATTTGGAACTCCCCAATCCTTCCACTCACTTCAAAACTATCTGTTAAGTGTTTGCTTTGTGTCAACCATTGTCCTAGAAGTTGGGTAGGGCTGGCATTGTGGTGCATAACAAAAGACAAAATATAAATAAAGCTGAAAAAAACTACTGACAAGCAAACTCTAGTCTGTGGGAAGGTGCTCTGTTGTGGAAGTGAGGAGTGATCTGTAGGCCGCTTGAGATAGGGTGGCTGAGGAAAGCACACATAGAGAAGTGATGAAGAGATCTGGATGACCAGAAGGTCTCAGCTGTGAAAAGGTCAGTAGAGAGTGTTGTGGTGGCAGGAACATGTGGCACAAAGGGCCCACCACAGGAACAAAGTCCCACGGAAATTCCTCTCTGACCTTGTTTTGCCTCCGTGAATCTTGCATTCTAGTGCATGTAATAGACAAGTAACAGGTAAACAATAAGCAAGGCTACAAGAGCTGCACGAGAGGTTATGAAGAAAATAGATGGAGAGACGTGGGGAGTGGAGGAAGCTCCTTTACACACAGTCACTTGTAAATCTTTTTAAGGAAGTGAGGTTTGAGCTGTAGTCTCCATTGTATTTGAATGTAACATGATCCCCTCAGACTCACGTGAACACT
This sequence comes from Arvicanthis niloticus, assembly GCF_011762505.2. Lineage (NCBI taxonomy): Eukaryota > Metazoa > Chordata > Mammalia > Rodentia > Muridae > Arvicanthis > Arvicanthis niloticus. The sequence goes on along the minus strand of NC_047658.1, from coordinate 92,062,510 downwards.
TGGTTCCATTTGGTGGTGCTGTTTGGGAAGGTTTCAGATCCTGGAGGAGGAGGAGCCTTGCTGGAGAAAGTGGCTCACTGTGGGTTGACTTGACTGAAGCTTTATAGCTGGGCTCTGCTTTCTGTTCACTGTCTGCTTCAGAACTATGAACTCAATGTAGTCAGCTGATCTCCTGCCACCATGCCCTTCTTACTTGCTGCCATATCTTCCTTGCTGTGGCAGACTGATCCCCTCAACTCTAAGCCCAAATACATCTTCTCTTTCTTAAATTGCTTTGGTCAAGCATTTTGTCCAAGTAAGCAGGGAAGTAACCAATATAACCTAGTGCTCTGGACACCACACCCAGAGTATTAGACTACATTCCAAGTGCTTCTGTCTAAAGGCAATGCACATACCCACGGTCCATGTCTTAGGCTTGTAGTAACTCCCAATGGAAGAACATGAAGGAGAGCAGAGAACAAGAAACTCTTCTGATATGATGAGCAAGTGCTGTGTGCTCCCAGGAGACTGTAAGGCAGCACCATTGCTCTTGATGTATGAGGATGCTGGACCCTAGCAACTTCTGATGAGTCTATTTCTCTAGCCAGCAGCCAGCTCAGGAGGAGATGAGAGCTGCTCTATTGGATGCCCAGCTTCCAGCTTGCACATCCGATTCAATCAGCAAGAGTTTCTGAGAGTTCTGACTGTATTCTTGCTGGCACCTTCCTTTTTGGATTCCTGGCTCTAGCTGGTTTCTTACTCCTCCCTTTTATTTCCTACAGACTCTGGAGATTATGATTGATCTCTTTCCCTAACACTGCCTCCTCTCCTGAGTTTATCCTTCGTAGGTAGTTTGAATCCACTAACTTATTCTTCATAGCACAGACCATGGTCCTGGCCACATACCTTCTCCTCCCTTGAGCTCTTCTCAATCTGATGTCAAAGATTCTGTTTCAAAAGTAACCCAGTGTCTGGCTGTCTTCTCCAAAATCACCCTCTTGCTCTTTAAAACAATTGTATTTTATTTATTTTTCAATTTTTTTCTGAAGGTTTTCAGGGGTTATACCATCATTTGGGGGGGGGAGGACTCAAAAATGTGAGGCTCTGGCAGTGTTTCCAGAATCATACAAACTTCTCATTTTCCATGAGCGGGCCTTCCCCACTACCCCCTGCGATAGTCACAGAAGTCCTGTTGGAATTAAACTTACTTTATAATTGCTGTGCATCTTAACAAGCCTTCCAAGGCTATTGGAAGCTATGCCTCTAAACAACAGCCAGAGTCCTCTTGACTCAGCTGGGGCAGTTCTATTTTCTGTGCTTTAATGGAAGAAGAATTATTATTAGAAACATTTGGGTTTAAATTCACATGTAAATTGTGCTCTTTAAAAGTTACACTAAGCAGGTGGCCTTTCCATGACTCTGAAATCCTTCTCTATAGAAAGGCAATATCACTTACCTTGGAAGATTGCTGAAAACCTTACATTAATGAACAAATGTGAGTTGTGAAAAAGTCTAGGGCACCCACAATCCTAATTCATGAATGTCTCCCTTTGGGGCTCATTGTCATCTCTTACTTCCCTAGCTTAGACTGAAAGAATCTGATGACTTTAGATTACTAACCAGAAGCATCTAGAATTAGTTTCAATGGCATAGACAGAATGAAGAATTCTAGACTACAGGTCAAATTTCCACTTTTGGAGGTTATTTGCTCATGGCCATACCTAAAGCCCACCCTCTATCAGTCATTCTTCCACATACTAAGGTTATTGTATAACTGACATGCTGTGGAACTGTCTCAACAAGGTCTCACATGTTAGAGGCTTGTTGTCCCACTGGTGACACTATTGGGAGCTGGAGAAATTATTAAGAAGTGGGACCAGAGAAGGAATGGAGTCACAGGAGATGTGTCCTTCACCCCCATCTGCTTCTGACTGTCTGTCATGAGGTCATTGCCTTTGCTTCACCACATGTCCCCTCCTAGGATGTTCTGCATCACACACACACAAGCACCCAAACAATGGACCCAGCTGACCACAGACAGATGCTCCTGGAACCAGGAGCCATACCAAATCTTTTCCCTTTTAAGGTGTTTATTTCAGGCACTTGTTACAACAGACAGCAGATTAACACACTGTACTTTATCCAGGCCAGCTTAATGTTCTGCCTATTGATTACCATCTATCACAGCACCCAGGGTGCAAAGTACACAAGACTATGTGCTGGGTCTCAGCCTCACTGGAATCCTGGCAAACACAGCATAGTGGTAGGTATGTTTTTCATACTGAGGTGGGAGTGGGAGCCATGGACACCGGTATTTTCTTTAGTTCTGACTTCTAAAATAGTCTGCTCGTTAAACCAAAGTCTGAGACATAGACAGCCTTGCTTTCTTCAAATTTCCAGTGAGTCTTTGGCCCTGTCTTAATCTGCAGCTGGGTCTCTAGACACTACTCAAAGTCCTGCCATGCTCTTTCCTTAGGGCACTGGTTCCTGAGTTCTGAGCCTTCACACTGGAGTCTTATAGCAGCTTGGGTGACTAGGTGCTTCTCCTGGTCCAAATGTCCTCCAAAGTTCTCTGTTCTATCTTAGCTGCATCTCAGCCATGGTCAAAGGTCAAAGGTCACCCTGGTACTTGCCTACTATATGTAATTGTTAACTGCCTTGATAGATTCATCTTTAGGAGAAATCTCAAGTCTTCTTTCTGCTTCTGTTTCGATGTCATCACCATTATTGTCATCACTGTCACCAACATCTCAATATCATCATTACCACCATTAACATCAACATCACCAGCACCAATGTAGTCACCACCATCATTAGTATCACCATTATAGCCATCACTACCATCTTCATCACCATGATCAACAAATCAGCATCATTTATAAAACAGAGACTAAGAATTCATTTTCTTGCCCACATTTGAGTCTCAGTTTATCGACAGCTGAACCTCTTTGACACTGTCTCATTGACTAAGTGGAAAATGGAATAATTTTACAAGATTTTGCTACAAATATCTAACAGAAAGCACAAACTCAGCAATGACACTGTATATAATTGATTCCTAATTCATGTTGTTGATATTCATATCATTACCAACACTATTTTATTTTATTATACAAGACATAGTACTGATTTCTTACTTTAACTTGGTTGAAATTTTTCCATTCAATAACTCATCAAGATAAAGAGAATGATCACCCTGTGGGAAATATTTCTCTAAAACAGAGTGATTTTTTTTTGTCTCATAATGACTACAAGGAACAAAGCTTCCTTCCCACTGAGTGTATCTCAAGAGAAGGAGAGATAGTTAACAATTCCAAACAATATTTATAAAAATAATATATCCATTTTGCATATGAATGAAAATGGATATGAAAACATAGGGAGAAATATTCCAATCATTGAATCATTGTTTAGAATACTTCTCATACTTTCTCTCATCCTGCCAAACCATGAGGCAGATATTCTCAGCAGTTTTTATAGGCAGCCTGGTCAAATTGCTGTCTTGGATCCATCCCCACTAGTCGTCCTGTGTTAGCTCCTTCTGTCTCTCAGGATTTCCTCTTGGTTCCAGAAGTCCTCTGAGTGGCTTCAGAAGGAATAGCTGAGTATCTGTTGAGTGTCATGCTTTCCTCAGAGCATAAAAATATACAAGGCTAGATTATCTCCCTCAGTGAGAACAGCATGTCTCCTCAGTGAAGGGCAATTTTCAGCTAAGTTCATCTTATTTAAGACTCTAAGAATGGCAGTTTAAGCAAATGCAGGGGGCGAGAAATGTATATAAAAACCATCCTTTGAGAGCCTGTGGCTAAACACATCAACTGCTGAGGTACTGTTTCCAGATAATGATAGCACATCCACCACGTTCAGCAGAGGCAGCATCCAGGGAGGGGCAGGGGCCCAGTGGTTTGATTTGCTCCCATTGATTTTCTTTATAGATCAGTTTGATACGAGATGTTATAAGGTTAATTTTGGATGATTAACTCCTCCATATCGGGATATTTGATTTAGTTCTCTTTCAGACACTTTCTCCCCATTGATTTTCAATATTGTACTTTCTGGGATGGAGGCAAATAGCTTCAGCAAGGACTTTAGAGCAGAGATTCTTCCTAGCTGCCCAGTGTCCCACCCGAGAAGTCTCCCTGGGCAGAGACCACAATTTATAGCTAGCCATGGGAAAGCCTTGTCTTCTGCCTGTCTGAGAAGGCTGGCTCTGGGTACTTGAGCAGACCTGGCTAATAAGGAGCAAGAACAAGAACTTTGCGGTATGTGGATTCTGGGTTTGAATGCTTTCTTGTTTGGTGATTGTCCTTGGCAGGTCATATGCCCAGTATAAGTTCAGGTCCATACCAGTTGGTATAGGATTGTGTGCTTCTTTGGGCCCAATATCCAGTGTCCCTTCTTCTAGTGCCTGAAAGACTGCAGACTCATGCTGGTCACTTAAAAAAAGAATAATAAAGATCAGTGACCAATTCTAGGGAGTTAGGAGATTATATGAGAACAGAGATATTTTAATTCTCATCTGTGCCATGGGATTCTGATGGCAAGTTGGCCCGACTTCTCATCTCTCATCAGATACTTGTCTCACCTAACAGTTAATGCTAGTTCTACTTCTCAATCAATAACTTGCCATGTTCCATCTGGGCTGCTCTTAACTCCAATTGGCCAGCCCTTGTGGCCATGTTTTCATGATTCACTTCCCTCATGACATCTTCTTTTTTCTCCACCTCCTACTCTCCCCTACTGGTCTCTCCTTAGATCCCAATCCCGGGAACCCAAACCATGTCTATCTTTCTTCTGCCCAGCTATAGGCTGTAGGCATCTTTATTCACCAAATATGGATGACTTGGGGGCAAGATTATACAGCATTACTTGTGTATATACAGATTCTCTTATTCCTAGGGCAACCAGGCCTTGGGGGCCCATATTTAGGGTTAAAAAAGACCAAATCTCCACATTTTTTGCTCATAAACAATGGTCAGACAACTCAATGCCTACTACTGAGCATATCCATTACATAGCAAAAGTATTTTTGAAGTTTGTGTATCTTCCCCTTCATGCCTTGACCTTTCAAAGTTACAGAGGACCATGTAAGAAGAGGAAACCACAAAACCACACAGTCAATAGTTTACTGAATAGATCTGAATTCACCTAGGAACCTCATTCTTTTACTACAAATGCTTGGGCAAGTTGACTTATCATTTAGATGTGTAGTTGGTGATAGTAGTGGAAGTAACAGAGATGGTGATGGTGACTGGAAACGGTGGTGGTAAGAGGGATAGTGTTGTGGTAGTGGTTGTGAAATGAGGATGGTAGTAGGATAGTGGTAGAGATGATGTGATAAAAGAGAATGATGGGGATGGGCAATGGTAACTATGATAGTAACTAACAATGATGATGATGATGACGATGATGATGATTGTGCTAGAAATAGTATTGGTGATGGTAATGATGATAGCAGTCAGCAGTGATCATAATGGTAATGATACTGCTAGTAGAAATAGCTGCTGCCACTGTGATAATGGAAGCAGGGATGGTGGGCCACAATGATGATGCCGATAGTAGTGATGATAGTGGCATTGGTAATGGTAATAGTAGTGATGGTAACAATGTTGATAGTGGTAGCAGCTTTGGTGGTGGTGACAGTAATGACACTAGTGGTAGTGTTGTTGATGGTGGTGACAGTGGTGATCCTAATAGTATGATGGTGACATCAGCAGTGGGGATATGGTAATAGTGATGGTGGTAATGACATTGATGTTAGAGTGATGCTGACATTGGTAATGGTGATGTTAGTGGTGCCAGTGGTGATGATGGTAATGACTATAAATGGTGGTAAGTGATGGTGGCATTGGTGATGGTGATGGTATTGGTGGTTAATGGTAGTGGTGGTAGTGGTAATGGTGATTGATGGTGGATGGTAATGGTGGTGGTGATGGTGGCATTGATGATGGTTCTGGTAGTGGTAGTAAGGGTAATGATAGTATGTGAGCACAGAAGGAAGTGCAGGGCCCTCTAGACTTGCATCCCTATAAGTCAGGAGTAGAAGAAGGGTGCTTTGTGAGGCTTTCTCAGAGAAAAAAAAAGATTCCTGAAAAATTAAGACCTTGAAAACTAAAGAAAAATAAGAAAAAAAGTTGAGACATGGAGATATCAAAAGTCTGAAGTGCCATCCCTAGGCTTCTGAAGCAAGTTGGGTTGAAGTGAAACTTAAGGGTTCTTTGGAAAGTTGTTTAGATGGTGTTTTGCTGGGGTAAACATATGAAGGAATGTTTCATTAAACTGGACACAGGTGTGGAAGGCTAGAGCAGACTCGTGAAGGAACGTTTCACTGAAGCAGACCCAGGAGAGAGCATGCTCTCCTAAAGCAAGCATGTGAAAGGACATGTGACGAAAAATTCTTTGCTAAGGACATGCATATATTGGTCTGCTTTATATTGAGTAGTTGAGATGTATTTGTCCAGACTCCATAGAGAGAAACGCACCAAAAATCTTCTGGTGGTGTGCTGCCATTTGTTGCCATTTCCAAGGACTCGAGCTGATCGGATCCATGTGCTGAGGCAAGACCAGTGCTCAGGAAAGGCATGTGGAGGACAATTGGTGTTTGGAGGGTATAAATAGGACTCCACAGAGTGACAGAGACAGAGCTTGGCTTGATGGTACGGCTAGCTGTACAAGGCTTGTGGATCTCACATCTTTGATGATTTTTGCTTTGCTGAGAGAGGAATAGCTGAAAACTTCTCCTGGACTCCCTCCGAGTTCCTCCTGCTGACTTGAGCCAAGGCTGAGGCCTGGCTGTTTCTGCTTGGTTTTGGTCGTGTCACTGCTGTTGTTAACTCAACGGTACCAAACTGGACTGCTGGTATATCCATGAGGTGTTTATGAGTGGATCCAGCTGCCACTGCCTGCTAACCTGTGAACTGAACTGCCGATTTCCAGACAACACAGACAAGAGTTGCCCCAAAGAACCTTTCTAAACAGATCCACTTCCCCTGTATCCTTTCTTTCCCACTACTTCTGGTGAGTGATGGGCTATAAGAAAGGTAAAGGCATTTAATAATCATCACATCAAACACAGAATTAGAAAAAAATTAAAGTTATCCTGGGTACCTTGTAATTGGAAAATGTTGTCTTAACATTGGAGTTGATGTCAGACACTGAAATGCAGGCAGGGAAAAGTTGGAGCTGTTTGTTTACATGTTAGAATATGTTGAGCAGTGAACAGCATATAGAAAATAAAATTCAATTGCACAGTCCACTTTAATTTTTTTTTTATAACATAGTTGACAAGTTTGGGCAGTAAGTGTATTCTGTCTTCATTAAAATGATCTGACTCTCACACTATCAGATTTCTATTTCTGGCTCTTAGAATCAAACACATGCCTCCCCATTTCTGCAATTATTTTTGCTATCTGAACTCCAAATGTCTTTTCTCTTTTACCAATGCTAAGATGTCTGACTTCTCAATGCCTTCCTTGGAATTCTGTCTCAATGTTCTCACACAGCTGGGGGAGTCACACTGAACTCTGTTTATTCTGGTATTCTTGGGGAAAGAGCTTGGTGAGCCAGTGCTCATACCGTAGCTCTGGGGGGATGTGATTGTTTTAAAGTGTGTTCTTTCTGCCATGCTGCTTTGTGTGGCACCTGTGCCACACAGAGCTATGTGACAAGGAGACACCTTTGTTTAAAGCCTTCAAAAGACCGATTCAGATGTGTGAACCACTACGACTGAGTTCCAAAGCCCATAAACGCTGGTGCCTTACTGCTCTTGACCTTACAAATCACACTGCCAACTCCACCCAGCCCCCTGCATTAGCGACTATTTGTGCTGAGCCAGGAGTGCTGGTGCGGGCCAACCCAAAGCTTGTAAAATTGAGGTCACTTGGCTCCTAATCAGAGTTCAGACACCAGCTGGGATCTGTGAAAATTTCCTTCCCAGAGCATCAACTTGGAGGAGGACCAGAGTACATTGAAGACAGAAGTGAAGTCTGACACCCACACAGTCCAGAGATAGGATGAAAATGGCCGGCATCCCAGGGAGGAGAGTCAGAGGTCCAGGGCAGGAAGCAGCAGGGACTGTAGCTGGCAAGCATTTCACAGTCTAAGGTCGCAGCCCACATCCCAGTAAGTTTTACCTTCATGGAAATCTTTTGCATAGTAATACAAGGACTGGGGAACATAGTTTCATTTGTACTCATCTCCTCATAATCTGGTAAGCAAAACTCTAGAAATCTTTCTCAAACTTCAGCACTGCTTGCTCGGTTTCATTCGCTATATCACAGAGGAGTAGACTGTGGTCAGATCTGAAACTCATTTGTCCGCAGCACTATTCTGGGACACTAGCCTACCCTGTTACCAGAGTTTGTGGTTGAACGTCTCCTCTGGCTCTGGGAATGGGTGCATGTCTAAGATGAGGGCTCCCCTCTCCCTGTGAGTCCTGCTTCAGGGAGAATCCTTACCTCACCTACAATGGAAATTAATAGGTAAAGGGGCAGGGGAGGCTTCAGCAATTCAAAAGAGACTTGTTGATAAAGTCATTTTCAATTTGACTCAAAAAACTACTTTGATGGACCCAATATCTAGGAGGTGATGGGAAGGTGAAGAAGATCAAAGCACATGACCCACATGAAGGAGAATGTCTAAATGATCCATTATGTTTTTTCAATGAATATGTGCTAGCAAGTAGAATTTGATATGAAAGATATTGGAGCCTTTTTTGGCTTTGGGATTTTAGGTTAGGAATGTTTACCCTGTACCGTGCTCATTGCAGATGGCCTTTCTCTAGTCTTCACACAGCATGGAAGGATTTTTCTTTCTTTCCTGTCATAGCCTTGGGAGGCTGGACAGTTTTGGTCTTGTGTTCAAAGAAAGGCTGGCTTGGGGATATAGGGAGGCTCTCCTCCCTCCCCTAGTGGCTTTGTAAGCCTTATTTTACATATTAGGAAGTCTATGGATGGGTTACATGCTTGTCTCCAGGTTGCAGATAACTACAAACGGGTACCAAGAGTGGCTTCATTGGCTTCCTCTGGCTATCCATCTCTACCCTTAAGTCCTGGTAGTCCTGAAAACCTCAGACACTAGAGGCTTCTATTTAGAGGCCTCTGCAGGTCCACAGAAAACACTTTATCTGGGTCATAGACTCCCATTATATCTTGAGTGCACCCGAGGATTCTCCACTGGGTCCCATCTCAGTACATCTTGTTAAAATACATGCAAATTTCCAGCAAAAAATAGAAATTAGGCTGAGGCTGAAATTTAGCTTGAATAGGGACTGATGTAGAATTTTTCACTTGTGATGCCAAGTTGGACCTCAAAAAGGCTCTAGATTTTGTAGTCTTTATCCTCTACAATAAATTTTAGGAGTTTTTTCCATTCTTGTGAGTTATATCAGAATTCTGATAAGGAGTATATGAATCTGTAGATCACTGACAATCTTGTGGCCATTTTTAGAGTGCTAGTTCTACTGATCCATGAATGTAGGCTATCTTTTTAATTTCAGGTGTTGTCTTCAGTTTCCATATTGAAATACTATTCACAATGATTTTATGTCAGCTTAGATACCTACCTGCAGGTGTGTGAGTACAGGAAGGGTGGTGCATACTCAAAGAGTTATTTTGTAACAGTTAAAGCCACATTATGCCATGTGCAGGGAATGGGTAACATGGTGATCACCATGTTAAATCAAATAAAGCAGCCTCAGAAAGACAAGTATAACGTTTTCTCAAATACGTAAAATTTTAACTTTCAAAAAAGACTTGATTACTGAAGAAGAGGTCAGAATAAAGAGGCAGGCTGACAACAAGTGTTGTTACCAGTAAACCATCTCATTGGAAATCACTGTCTTTCTTAAGTCATGTTGTTTGCAGGGAAATGTATGTGAGTGGAGATAGTGGTAAGAAAATCAGAAAGACAATTATCTTTGATTTCTCTCATTTATGGTTCCTAGATTTTTGTAAACATACATAAAATAATGCATATACATGTGACATGAGAATAGAAGTAAAATTATCCAAAGAACAAAAGGTAATAGGGAGAGGGGAGAGAGAAGGGAAGGGGAGGGATGTGGGAGCCAGTGCTGGATGAATAATATATACTTGTATGAAACTATAACAGCGGCATGTCTTGCTTTTGCTCATGAACATATCAGCAGCATGCATTTCAAATTCGCATCCAGGACACTCTATGCCTCAGCGTCTGTAGGCATGGTTTCTATGGATTTTCTTTGTTACTGTGCATAAGCTATGCTCTCTTGTCTCCTTAGTTGTCTTGTAACTTAATTGTTTCCAGATAGAATTCTAAACCACACTGTGACAGTCAGGGAAATCAGACTCTCCCCCCTTCCCCGGGATTTCTTGTTACTAATACTTACTGGTGTCTTTGTTAAACAAACTGATTCTGTAAAGTCCATACTCTTTGTTTCTCTATCACTAAGGACTTCCTCCCATTGCTCCAGTGGTCAGTTAATGACGGACTAGATGTTTCTTCTGCTGCTGGAACTAGAAAGTCTTTGTATTTGTCCAGGGCTCTGTTGGGGTGCCTCTTCAGGACTCAACGAGTATGTTTATAACTCCACCTTATGCTTTGTTTACTGCTTTTGTAGACCATCAGGGTCATGAGAAGGTAGAAACATAGAGCACTTACATGTTTCCATTTAGAATGAGTGCTCCATTCAGGTATGTTTGCAACCTTCCTGATTCTGAGAAATGTACTGGCTTTCCAAGTTTCCCGAGACTTTAAACCTCAACCAGAAGCAATCTAATGGAAGACATTAGTTTGTGGAGGCTTGTGACAACCTCTCCTCTATGTTGCGCTTGGTGTCGATGGCCAACTTGATGGTAAGCATACAGAGTATAAACCATTTGGTATGTCTTGAGAGCATGTCCAGGTAAGATTAACTGAGGGCCAAGGCTTGCCTTGAAAGGGGGTGACATCTTCCTGTGGATGCCCAAATACAAGGAAGTGAGAGGGGAAAGGAGGCTGTGCTTACCTATGTTCACTTCTTACTCAGCTGCTGCTGTCATGGCTCTGGCACAGAGGTAGATTTGGAGCTCCTTGCCATGTTCTTTGTATGCAGAACTTTCTATGAAAGTGAAATATCCACTTGCCTTAGTTCCATCCCTTAGATCTTTACCAAGAGTAATGAAAACTTGAACTCACAGGAAAACTGTATTCATTAATGTTTATACTGGCTATATGGATCTTAATCATGATACGGAAACTGGACATGTCTTTGAACTGGTACATGGGTAAAAACATTGTAGATACAATATACACTGAAATAGTCAGCAATCAAATGTGACAACAAACTCATGAGAAATATAAAGTTGACTCTCTAGTGAATTATACTAAATCAGAAAAGGAAACTCAAATATCTCTGCTCAATTTGTGTGACATTCTAGAAAGTCACTATCTAGAATAAAACAAACAAAGGGTGTATCAGGATCCGGAATAGAGACAGTCAATGCTCAGAAAAGGTAGGGAATTAATGGGAATTTGACACTCTGCGTCTCCTGATCCTGAAAGACAGCAAAGAGAACTTTAATTCCCAAGTAGATAAGTATTGGCCTTATTGTTTCCTGTACCTTACAGTACTTTCAAAGCCATTTCTCCCTCTACAGGCTCCAAGTCACAACCTACAGGCTCAAAATTGTAATGGACAGGTAAAGCTTGCCACAGCTAGAGGTGAACCCTGTTTAAGAGGCTGGGAGAGCTGAGGCTATGGTCAGATCTGGAAAGTATGGTCTTTTAACTATAGCAATGAGTTTTTGTTACTTAGAAATCAACCTTAATGTCTCAAAAGTTTTCAGCTGTGCTATCCAACTTTACATCTCCAGTGACCAGGCCTGGGTGTAGTTGGATGGCTGTACTAGTCAACTGGACATCTCTGGTGACCACTAGGTGACTGTACTAGTCTGTGACAGCTCCAGAGAGTTCTGAGTTTCCTCTACCTTGTATTCTTGATGAAGACATTTTAGCTTTAAGTGGAGTTTGATCTCCTTGATGGGGAATCCAGTGGGAAATTAATCAACTCTATTTTAAAAACCCAAGGTCTAGATGCCTCAGCTAACTTATCTCGGGTTTTTGTTAAACTGCCTGCATGTATAAACCTCACCCTCCAGATAACTGTATCTTAGCTTCTGTTAAATTGCTTGCTTGCACAAAGCCTACCCCTTCAGTGGCTGAAAAAAACTACCAAGAAGTTTTTTTTTTTTTTTTTTTTTTTTTTTTTTTTTTTTTTTTTTTTTTTTTTTTGCTTTTAAAAATCCCTTATCCTAAACACATGGTACTGCACTGAGTGTGCTCCTGGATGTAGTCCCAGCTGGCTAGAATAAAGACTTTCAGTTGGCTATAAAATTTGTCTGAGTGATCATCTCTGGTGGGTTTTCCATACTATCCAACTGCACAGCTCTGGTGACTGAGCTGGGTACATGCAGCTAGTGAGGTGGCTCTAATTAGAGCCTGTGTTTAGTTTGTTCCAAGTGCCACATCTCCTTGTCCCCAAATCATATGTCATGTTTGCACAGCACAGAGACATCCTAAGACTCTATGTGTCTCCTGTGTAAGGATGCCTGTCACATTGCCAAGCTGCAGTGTCAGTTGGGTAGAAAAACTACTACTGCTTCCATAAAACTTTATAAATCTAACCTTTTACATAATGTCTTTATTCCAGGCCATTTACTTGGAATTTATGCTATTTTCTATACCTCTTTCTGCCTCAGTTTCTTCCTCTAAAAAAGAGAGCATCATTCCTGTCCCTAAAAGTTTCTATAAAAATTAAAAGAGAAAAAAATACAAAAGGCTCTACTCCTTGCCCTGTACAATGTTTCTTTGTATGTGTTTTCTATCTTATCTATTTAACAAACTGGTGAGAATGTGATACAAAAAGAACTATTAAAATCTTGTGGGTGGGAAGACTGAATAATAGCTTGTCCTTCAGTGAGGGAATCAGGCCCAAGTGTCAAACACTCTCCCTGGAATGCAGACCTAATTACACCTGTTGAGTGTTCCTTCAAGGTCAGTCAGCAGGATAAGGGAAGGGTGTCCTTGAGATAAAATTACCTTGGAGACAGAAATCACAGTCTGTTATCTGGTCCACAAGGGTAGTGGTCTCTGATCTGCAGCAGCTGATGGTGCCCATGTAGCCCAGGCTTAAGGCAGCTTGGTGTGGAGTGTGTGGGGGACACTGGTGCTAAAGGATATCCTGCTTTAATTTTGAAGGAAGGCCCTACAGAAAAGGAGTCCTGAGGATGGCTGGATTGTGGAAATGAACAACAGTACTATTTGTTGGATTGCAGAAATTTCAGACCACCTGTTTTATTATCAGCACAAGATGGTAGTAAATTCAAGAAATTCTTGTTTTGAAAAGTCCTCTGAAACTTTTAGCTTAAGGGTTATGATCCAAGTTACCAGCAGTCAGAACTACCAGCCAGAGTGGGAAACTCTATTACATCTGAACTGCAAACAGATGAGCAAATAATTTACTTTAGGAATTGATAATCTTACTCATTCAAATTTGATTGGTGCTTCCACTATTCTATTGGTGCGCCTAGTGGTCCTAAGTACAGAGCATCATACAAATTTGGGCATTGAAAGAAAAAATGCTCAAATATTTGGATAGGCAAGGAATTGGCTTCTGGGACCTGAGTGAGTCACAACAGGGACATCTAAAAGTGGTCCAAGGAAGAAACAATGAAGAGACAAATCTGAGAAGTCAGGTGTCATGGGGAAGCAAAGGGGGGGTGTTGTGTGCTACAGGGAAGCAATGTGGTTGGGCAGGGAAAATGCCACAAGAACACTTACAGAAACAAGGAATAATTGTGATGGGTAGATGAGGTGAAGAGGTAAATAACCAGGGACAATCTGAAAATGTTCCAGCAAAATCAAGGCATGGACTTTATATATTTTTAGTAGATTTTGAGGTTCATTAATAAAGTATTAGCAAACAACATGCAGACAATACATTTCTTAAGAGTTATGGCTTTTATAAGCACACTATAGTAAATCCTAACACATTTTTATAAGTATCAATGGTTGGCAGAGTTGAAACATGCTGTTAGTTTTGTTTAGTATTACAAGAACAGAAGCAGGACAGGTAGGTACACATAAGTAGGCATACAGTTATCAGTTTGTTCTTCATTATCCACATGTGAAATATCTTCCTCAGAGAAGGTGGGCAGGTGCATACTAGCATTCATTTTCCAAGGGCATGGACTTAAACAAATATAGTCATGTCTCCTCATAGATTTGATCTCACTGATGTCCACTGTGTTTTTGACAGACAGTATAATGTCTTCCTTAAATACAGAAAAAGCTAGCTACAAAAGAGAAAAGATAATAACAACAACGAAGTCAATCAATGGCAGACCTCTGTGGGAGGCACAGTGGGCACACTGTGGAGATAAAGACATTTTTTTTTCTAATACAGTAGAAGACATTATCCAAGTTTTGCTGCTGAGAAATCTTGGGTACAGAGGCCTTGTGCCATGTAGTGTACGTATCAAATCTCAGAAGCTCTGTCATAATGTGCAATTCACTTCAAATGCCATCATATCTTCCTTATGGAGGGTGACTATAGGAATCCCAGGGGAAGGCAGGCCTCCAAACTGTACATTACTGACCTCCAGCTGAGTCTCCCCCTGGCTTCTTAGGAAGGTGGTATACATTTAATAAACAGGAAGATTGGGAATCTCAAGACAGTGTGAGTGGCAGATGGATCCTTCTAGTACTTTACAATCCTGTATATTCTTAAAACCAATTTACAACAAGCAAAGTCATCTCTAAATGTCTCCTCTTTAAGTCCTAGAGGACCAGACTCCCATATCATTATGATCCCTTGGGCTTCTTGTCAGGCCTGCTGTGTGAAAGAAGATTGGTTCCGCTCACAGGACAAGGTTGTAAATGAGAGTTTGACTTATCTAAGCTCCTGTAGCTTGTAATGGAATTTACTAATTACACCCTACATTAGATGTTGAGATGGATGCTCACTGTTTGTTGCCTTGATATGATTCTGAAACTGTATGGGCATCATGAATCTCAGAGCCCAAACTCTTCAATACAATAGAGAAAGTGAAGATTATCTTGGGGAAAATCTTGGAGAAAGCTTAATTTGATTCAATTCATCTTGTATTTGTAAAACGAGATCAGAGTTCAGGATGAGAAGAGACAGTAATATACTAAAGACAGTATTTCTGCCTCCAAGTACAATGAAATTTTTTACCAGTACTGTCAGTTGGAAGACCATCTCTTCTCAATCAGTATGTCTGTGCCACTGTACATCCAAAGAAGAGTGCAAGCCTCAGACACACAGGTGTTCTAATGTGTCTTACATTAATACATGCATATTTATAATTGGTACACAAATCCAGAAGGGAAAAAATAAATTTGGTCTAAGAACTGACATTTAATAAACTATGGTCCAGATCAGTGATTCAGTGGCATTTGGTTTTGGTTTGGGGATCACAACATTCAGTTTGGGGGCAGTGGTTTTGGTTTGGGGATCACAACATTGCCTTTTTTGTAGAGTTGTTTTTTTTTTTTCTCCCTAATCTGGAACATTGGCTTATCCCAAAACTCTCTTCTAGTCAGTGGGGATTTAGAAAAGGACAAGTTAGAGGAGTTTCCATCCTTTGGGGTCCAGGAGCTTACCTTCTGTTATGTAAGACAGATGTCAAAAATCGAGAGGTAGAAAGGAATGAATTGCTGTCCAGTATTAAGTACAGAGCAAGCAAGCAAACAAACAAACCAAGATGGCAGGATGGTTGTGACTTGACCATTTCTTACCTCATTAAAAATGGGTCCAGCAGAGAACACAACTCTGAAGAGTTGACACTTAGATGGTGACTCTGAGGAGTTGACATTTAGATGGTGAGATGACAGCTTGCTTAAGAGCTAGGTAAGAGGTTATTATAAATATCCTGAAAACTGGAGAATTAGTAAGTGTGAGGTTTAAGTGAGATTGTGTATCTATTTTAAATAGGGCTCAGTTCCTTTGAAAGTTAAGTAAACAGTATGATATTCATAGCTTCAGAGATTTCAGTGTACAGTTACTTTGCTCCATACTTTTGAGCCTAGGGTAAGATAGACCCTTTGTGGCTTGAGGTGACAAGAGCTACTCACAGCATGGTGGCCTAAAAGCAAAGAAAAAGAAAATCAGGCATTCCAATATCTCCCTCTAGAACATGTTCCAATGACCTAACTTCCTCCCAATAAGCTCCACCTCCTAAAGGTTTCATTATGTTTCAAAAAATGCCATCAGCTGGGACTACACATTTCACACATGCCCTTCTGGCGATATTTAAGATCCATACCACAGTGATGGTTATGAAGAGGAGAAGGAAGTAAATGTGGGTAAAAAGAGAGTAGTCATGAGAACAGGATGTAGCTTCTTCGGGAAGAAACCAACAGGAATCAGAGCAGAATCCAAAGTAGAAATGTTTATCATTTTGATATTTTAGCTAGTAAGGTTTCCACTTGATATAAAACATCCCAAGGCCATCAGATTCTAATTTCTTCATCATGGGACTGGGAAACAGCCATGCCCTGAAGCCTGTCCCACATGTTGGGTTCTAGCTCTGAAGCTGCAGGTTGGGGCTGGTGTTTCTAGTAGGTGAGTAGAGTTTGAGAACAGGAGCATATATTTCCTGCATTTGATTTATCCATCCAATCCAAAGCCCAGGGAACCTTTAGTCCATGGACTTTAGAAGCTGCTGCAGCCCCATGCCAGGTCCAGAAGGAAGCTGCAATTGAGTTTATAAACATGTAGGTGACCACAGAGAGGCTGGCAGGGAGGCCCTGTGGCTGAGTATGTCCTCATGCAGGAACCTTGTGGGAAGTCCTCTGATGTCAGATCTCATTATGGTACCTAGAAGTTTCCTGCAAAGCATGTTTCTTCTCAATGTCTCCTTCTAAGGGGACTCAGGCTTCTGTGGTGTTGGCTCCATGCCACCCAATGCTGGGATATTTATATTTGATGGTGTTGGATGAATTATGCACACACCCTACTGAACACAGATTTAATGAGGGGATTTAATTTCTGTTTCTTGCTTTGCTTTTAATGGATTTCAGGCTTTGAATTAAGCAGTAGCTCAGCAACTTGGGCCTGCAGGGAAGGCAGAGATAAACTACCCTTTGAATAGGCACATGGAGGTGACCATTTTGGCAACCAGCCTGCTATAGATGTGCCCTGTCTTGGTCTTGTTTCTAGTCTCAGGTGAGTTTGGTGATAAAAGTCAATCTTTTGTTGCTATCAGAGAACAAAGACAACTCTGCACCAGTTGAAGAGGTAAATGTGAATTCCAAGGAACAAGGTGAAACCAGAGCCAAGGACAGGCCTTGGTTGCAATCATACCTACAGTTCTGAAAGGAAATTACACAGCTCTCAAGAGCTTGGGGACCAAAGAGTTCACTGCTCAGCATCTGTCCTCTGATTCTGTTGATGGATTGATTTTCCTTATTAGAAAATCAGTTTCATATGCTAAAGTGATGTTCTGTGTAAGTTTTTATTCTGTTCTCCACCCTTAAGTGCAGACTTGTGTACCAGGAGTTTCTTTCCTCTTAGCTATAGCTGCTCATGTGTGGATCAATGACCCAAAGATAGAACCAAGCCTGAGATGTTTTCCAGAAATTTTGGAAGGACAGTGCACAACTCTTCAGTCTCTGTGGTAGCTAGGTAGTAAAATATGCATCTTTGAAGACATTGTTGGTAGACAATAGCAAGAGCTGGGGATACAAATTGTTTGGCAGAGAACAGAGCATCTCACAGAAACAGAGGCAACAGTGAATTCACATGGGTTTATTTAGGTCTCTTGATCTAGCTGTACCTAAAGTTTGTATGAAAAGAGACAAACCAAAATTTTAATAAAACTTGTTCTTGATGTTGAGATATTTTATTTTTAAAATGCAAAAAGTACAAATGGCATCCAGCAAAAATTCAGAGAGATGATCTAATGAAACTATCATTTAACTATTTTTAACTGACATTATTTTCTTAAAGGGGAGTTGAAGAAACAAACCAACGGGAAAACAAAGCATAAAGAAATTCAAGGAGAAAATGGCCTACAGCAGAAAAACAAGAACTACTTTTATGAGGACCTGCTGGAAGCATGACATTGATTCTGTTGCTTATAGCCACAGGCCTACACTGGCTGTGGCTCAGAAAGCCACAAGGCTGTGTTGGCCATGGCTGGGGCTACACATAGAGCTGTACTGGCCATGAATCATTTCGACACAGGGTTGAGTTGGTCATGGCTTGGGTGGATAGATTGCTATGCTGACTATGACTTGGGTGAACACAGGGCTGCACTGGCCATGGTCTAGTAGATACAGGGCTGCAGTTGTCATGGCTCAGTAGACACAGATCTGCACTGGCCATGGCCTAGTGGACACAGAGCTTTGCTGGCTGTGGCTGAGGTATGATAATTCTCCCCAAAGCTGTTGCTTCTAATTAGAACAGGAGTAGAACACTTGCTGTGAAATTGATCTATCTAAAAATAATTTTAGTAGAATAAAAACAGAATCCAAAGATAGTTTAAGTGTCCTGTTCAGAAAGTTGTTCCAAGCATTGATGAAGTTTAAAGAATTAGCTGCTCGAGCGACCTTTCCAGAAAAATACAGAAAGTTTCTTAGAATTTGATTAAAGTGGCAAAATTTATTCTCTTATGCTATTACTTATGTCAGGAAAGAGTAACTGCTACAGATTCTCAGGAAAGCTGCTTGTTTGAAGAGACAGAAGAAAAAGAAAGCCAGAAATTTAACATTGTGTTTCATGAATACATGAGAGACAGGCACATAATCAACAGATCTCCACAGTGTAGCTTTGGATGTCAGTTTACACAGACACTTCAAAGAGTAGTGTGTGAGTCAGCATTCTCTAGAATTCTCTAGAGGAACAGACTAAGAGAATGAAGGTTTATACTGAAGAGAGCATACGTCCTTGGCTTACACCATATGGGCTGGGGAGTCCAGCGATGGCTGTCTGCACATGGAAGAGACTGAGAGTCTAGCACCAGCTGGATGTCTTGGCAGTCACAATCTGGTGTCAGAAGCCTGGATGGAGGATTCCTGGAAAGTCACTGGTCTTTAGGTCACTTTGAAAGGCCAAGGAGCTTTTGGGTAAAAGTGAGGGATGACAGCCACCGTGACAGAGTAGACACACTCAAATGCAGGAAGTGAGGCAGGTAACACTGCTTCCCCAAAGCCATCCTGATATTTAGGCTGCCACTGGAGGGGGCTGTCTACTCTGGGGGAAGGATATCCTCTTCAATCAGTCCTTCCTGAAGATACTCTCACAGACCTACCAGAGGCATGCTCCTTACTGATGCCAGATGCCCTTAAGTTGGCATTTAAGCTCAGCCATCCAAAGCATTATGTTCATACAGAAGTGTGGAGACAAAGAAAAGGAAGCGTCTCTGGCAACTTTGGGGGAGGTGAGCACATGCCAGAAAAGGGCTGAGGTGCAGCTTCCTGATTCACCCCAGGAGAAGCTATAGGGCTGGCTTCTTCAAAACCATACAGTCAGTGTGGGAGCTATATGTTACTCCATCCTGAACTGTTCTCCTTCCTCAGTATGAGCAGCCTGTGGCTTCCCAGGACTTAGTGGGTTACAACAGCAACCTCATTTATTTGTTCTACTATTATTAAATGATTGTATGTATGTTAGCATAGTGTACAAGCACACACACACACACACACACACACACACACACAAAGCTAAGTGCTTTTATTTCTTAAACTATATTCACATTAGCTGCTATTTAAATGCTGTGTCCAAGTACCTGAGAGAAACAACTTAGAAGAGGAAAGGTGTACTTTATTCATGGTTTCAGAGAGGTCAGCCCATGGTTGCCTGGCCCAGTGTGTTTCAGCAGAGCATCATGGCTGTGGAAGTGTGTGGCAGCAGACCTTCACTGACAGAGCAGGAAGCATAGGCACACGAGAGAGAACTACAGACAGTACCCTTGAGGACCATCCCCACTACCCTACTTCCTCAGCCAGGCCCACCTCCAAGGTTGTGCCACTAATGCAGGGCCACACATTTAAAACATGGGATCCTGGAAGACATCTCAAATTCAAACTGTATCAGTAACAGGACACAGTGTTTTAGGTGAGGGAAGTGACACTTCTAAACCGTAGGATTAAATCAGAATATTACATATTCCAGCTAGAGTGTGCTATTGTAGGAGCACAATGACCAGCCTGGAGTGTGCTCTTAGGGTGCTCCCTCTTCGCTCACATGGATCATGCTCTCAGATGCACACTGTCTTTTTGATTCATCCAACAGGTGTTTAGGGAGCAGCTCCCACCCATGTTCTGACCAGGGTCAGGGGACACTGCTCATGTTCACGTGAGTAGCTGCAGAGCATTGAGCTTCTGGTGTGTGCAGGGCGTTTTCCTGAGTGATGAAGACACAGAGATGAGTGTGACATGACCTTTTCCATAAAGTAGGGAAGTTAAAACTACACACATAACACAATCAGCATTTTAAGGGAATAAAGATGCCCCAGTGGGGACGGATACCAAGGAGGCCTTGGACTGTTTTCAGAAGCTGGGAAAACAAGGAGATGCTTGCATCATTCAGCTCCTGAAGACATCAACCATGAAGAACTTGCTGCTGCATCATAAAAGATAGTTTCACATTCTCCCAGGTGGAAGGGGTGTGCATTCATTTAGAGGTGCAGAAGCAGAAGTTTGCAGACATTTAGGGCTATTGCACATTGGACTTCTTTGACTCTTTAGCATGTCTTGACTGTGTACCTACTGCATGCTAGGCACCATGCTGGACAACAAGAGCTGAGCATGGGTGGAATCCATGCCATGGAGTTTACCTTCCTGTGTGACTTAGTGATGTAAGGGACGAGAAGGCCTGGGGAGGAGAGCTGGCCTAGGAGTGGGTCTTGGCAGGGTAATGAGTGCTTTTGATTATTGTTTTCACTAGTAAAATGATCCTTTAGATTTTTACCCAAATAGCATCTCTTTCTTAAGTCCACCTTATCTAGGGAGAACTCCTAGAAAGTCTGCCTTCCTTCTATGTCTGCCTGAACTTAATTTGAAGAGAAATGACATTGGGTGTGTTTTTATAGTAAGATGAGCTTGTCTGAAGTGCGGGAAGTAAGCCACTCCACTTCCTCCCACATTGGTTACAGCTTTAGGTGTTAGTTACCAAATTACGGTTGCTGTATCAATTACTTTTCTGTTGCTGTTAGATAATCCCATGAGCAAGGCAACTTATGAAAGAAGAGTTTATTCCGGTTTATGGTTGCAGAGGGATGGAGTCCATGACGGCAGGAGCTGAAGGCAGCAGCCACACAGTCTGGATCAGCAAGCTGAGAGTTCACATTTTAAACTACAAGCACAAAGCAGAGAAAGGGAGCTGGGAATGGTTCTAGGCTTGAACCCCAAAACCTTCCTCCAGTGACAAGCTTCATCCAATAAGGCTAGCCATACCTCCTAAACATCCCCCTATAGCACCACCAACTGGAGACAAAGGGCTCAAATTCAGGATTTTATATGGTGAAGTCTCATTTAAACCACAATTACTAGGTCAAATGAGCCTGTAAAAAGCCAATATACAGACTTCTCTATGGAACTACTAGGGAAGCTCCACCCAGTATTAAGTATCTATCACACTGAATGGTGTAAGCACTTCACTGGATACGATGCAGGCATCAAAGAAAAAGGTAAGATTTATTCTACATCATGGGATTATTCACCACAGATGCCTAGCAGCATACATCATCTGAACTTGTTTTCTTATGACCATGTTGGCATCTAGTTTCTTTACCATCGATGAGGCATTGCATAGCGGTTATGCTTTTAAGTGCTAGAGAACATTTTTAGTTTGAGTAAAGTACCTGTTTCTCTACTTACTAACTGGGTAGATTTAGGTGGTGTGTTTAAGCTCCATACTAATACTAATTCTCAGTGCATATGTTTGCTGTGCCAAGCCACGTGAAAACAGCCACTCAGGATATATAGTTAGCACCGGGAAGTTGCATATATCACATCTTAGTTTCTGGGCAGGGCTGACAGCTTTCCTCTACTATGTCCCTCCAAAGTGTTTCATGTAAGGAGGAATTAAAACTTGGGAATGGAAGATGAGCTATGGTTATATAGTTTTATCATTACTTTTAAATATGCACTTTCTTTGCTTCTAGGGAGTATAACACATTCCTGATGTGATTTAGGGCAAATGTGGTTCTAAGCAGATCTGTGCCTTTTGTTCTCCACAAGGAAAATCAGCATTCCTATAGTTGTAAAGACTGCTGTTACATTGTGTGCCTCTAATGTGGGGACTGTGTACTCCCACTGTTATAACAGAACACCATAGACTGATTACCATAAATGATAGTTGCTTTAAAGCAGAAATATTACACCCAAATTTATAGTGGCAAGGTATGGAACCAGGGAGCCATCATCAATGGCTGAATAGGTGTTCTATATACATAGTAGGGTACTATCTAGCCATAAAGAAGAATGAAATTAAATACTTTTAGCAGATAGAACCAGAGATAGTGTTAAGCAAAATAAGCCAAATTCTCTATATTTTTTAATACAAGAAACAGGGACAAGGAAGAACTATTTGGGAAGATGAAAAGGACCAGTGGACACTGGGAAGTAGGTAAATATGAACAAAATGTATCCTTTATAGTTATGATGTCTTAATGAAACCTATTATTTGCATAAGTAATAAATGCTAATATGAAAGAAATTACCAATTAAGAATAATTAACTTTTGTAATTTAATCATGATATAAAAATGGTTGGAAGTCTAAAATGAGGGTGTCAGAGAAATCAGCCTCCTGGCAGTGAGGGCAACTTCTAATCTTTTCTTATTGATATAAAGTCAATAAAACATCATTACAAGCCACACCTCCAGCCTAGACTAAACCCAATCACTCCCCAAGAGTTTCTCTCTAAACATCATTTGAAGGAATGTCTTCAAGATAGTAATTTGGAGTGCATACACACTTTTAGTTACATGGCTTTGATTCCAGAAGCTAATGAAACCCTATGAACAGGATCTGGTCCATAGTAGATGGTCAGGAAGCACTTATGAGTCTGTATTTGAGTGACTGGAGTTGTTATTAACTGAATTAAATTGGCAAGAGTATTCCACCCAACTAAGCCACCCTGAGAAGGCCCACTATTGTTAACTGAGGATATTCCATAGTTACCTGAGGGGCATATATTGTGTAGATCCCACAAGAAGCTCATTAATTTACAGTCCTACATTTTATTAAGTTAATTTGAATTTTAATGAAAAATAACTAAGTCAAAGTGATTTCTGTCTTGGGGAGAAAATAATATTTCTATGCAGGTTTATGGAATGGAATGCCAGAAAATAGATTCGAGTCTCTTACATTTCCCCAGAGGCTACAGCCCACCATCTTACAGACAAAAGGGTTTTAAAAGATGATCTGCACACAAATTGTAGGATTTTCATCCATGGAGTCTCATCAAAGGGGCATGGTGGTACATGAGCATACTGGCTGGCAGAAGAAGGGGAGAAAGGAGAATGAGGCAAGATGGCTTCGTGGTACCCAAGGACAGCTTCATGGTGCCCTTCAACAGCATATGCAAGCCTGGACATTTAGACCTGCCCCTGGGGAGTGGGCCACACCAGGGTTGTGCTGAGTGAGAAAAACCACTCAGCCACTGCAGAATAGGGAATACTTCTTCTTATGTGTGTGAATAGACACTGCTGAGGATTGTATTAGCTTCAAGGAATTGAACATCAAGTTGATCCATTGTGAGTAGTGATATTTATGCCTGAATTAATAGATATTTAGGAATGGGGTTATAGTTCCATGGTAGAATACTTGCCTACTGTGAGCAAGACTCTGGGCTTCATCACCAGGATTGTGAAGATGAGGAGTAGGGAGGGGAAGGGGTTGGTGAGCAGGATGGGGACTAAATAAAGATGGGCTGGAGATAGAGATGGAGACAAAGACACACAGAGGAGAAAGTTTAATAGCAAGCATTCAACTTTGACTCCATTTCTTCAACACTGGCCTGACCTTGGGCAGGTTTTCATCATATAACCGCCAAGGTGGCCCAGGCAATCCCAAGGAGTGAAGCTCATATCCCACCAACAGAATAATCCCAGGATGGTGAGAATATCTGTTGGCCAATGTTTCTGTGGAAGTCTGAAGGTGTCATTTCTTATCCTATTATGGGTGGCACTGCTATCTCCATGTAGGCAGGCTGACCAGAAAGACATTACAAGAGAGTTAGTTAGCAAAGTGCCCCTGAGCTGGCTAATGGCTGCTCCAGAACAATGACTATGCATTTGGAGCAGACAAAAATAGCAAATATTTTCTTCACTGGGGATGCCACTGTTTAGGTGTGGATATCAGAAGAAACTAGTTTGTTTGGTGACCAGTTGTAGTTAAGGGATCTAGATTCTAGGGCAGAATGCAGGCCAGGGGCTGAATCTGAACAATGCAGAGCAAACATTAGGATAATGTGGTTAAAATAAAGGCCCATGATGACTAGGCATGTGGGAGAACTTATTTTAATCAACATTGTGCCCTATTCTCTCTCACTGCATCTGAGACATAGGATAAACATCAGATACCCCATAAATGAAATTATACCCACAGATACCATTCTACTAATGTGAAGACACCAACAGTGTCTACACAGCCAAATAGGGCTGGAGTATACCCTCAGAGGTAGGGGGGTTGACTAGCATGCACAAAGTCCTGGATTCAATTCCTAGCACCATAAAGATGAATAAAAAGTAGTCAAAGGAACAGGCTGCTGCTATACATCTTCCAGCCAGCTTCTATGGGATGGTTACTATGTGCCAAGCCTGCAATGAGCACTTCATTTCAAGCAGCTCATGAAGCCAAGTCTTTTCTCTTCTTAACCCCTGCTACAAATGTGGCTCGAAGAGGAGGTTAAGCCACTTGCTTAAAGAGAGTGTATTAGACAACTCAGACCAAGAATAGGCCCAAAATTTCAGACATCAAAACTGTTTAGTACACATTTGAAGTAGTGGATGGTGAGGGTTGGTCTATTACACATACAGTGTGATGGGGGAGGGAGGGTCTGTTACACATACAGTGTGATGAGGAGGGTCTGTTACACATACAATGTGATGGGGAGGGAGGGCCTGTTACACATACAGTGTGATGAGGAGGACCTATTACACATACAATGTGATGGGAAAGGGGGGTTGTTACACATAGAGTGTGATGGGGAGGGTGGGTCTGTTACACATACTCTTTGGGACTCCTGCCCCTATCATTTTGCAACTCCAGCCTCTCCCCAGGTCTTAGCTATGATGCAGGTTCTGGTAGACTAGGTCATGGAAGATAGACTATAGAGAAGGCACTCCATGTCCCAAGGAAATTGACTGATGGTGAAACATGGCTGCTCTGCTCATATTAGAAAAGTGTCTCCACTGTGTCCTAGGCAGGCTGAGTGATGTAGTTGCTGTATGTACCCAGGAAAGGGGACTGTACATGAATGTCAGCAAGCAATGACAGTCACTTTCCTCCTATACTCTCCCTGTCAGGAGTGGCTCAGAATACCCCCAGACAGTTCTTCAGTACCACTCTACCCTTAAGGCATCATGAGAATTCTTCCCACCCTTGCTTTCCCGCCTTCTGTGAGCTTTGACCTTGCTCCCCTCCATGGGTGTAGTGCTTTTGTGAGAAACCAGAAGCACCACACACTGGGGCTTTGATGTAGGACTTCAGGCTGGACTGCCTGGACTCTTCATCAAATTCCACCTGCAGAATTTCTCTTTACTGCAGAAAATCCAAAGGTGAGATAATTTGATGATTTGATTCTTAGGAGATTCAGTGATATGAGGAGACTGGATATGAAATGTGGCTTCTAACTTCCTGCCCCCATCTCTTTGATCATTAGGTTTGTTCTTAATCTCACACACAGACATTCTGTGGTTTTATTTTTTTTTCCTTTTTGGCAGGTTAATTAAACCTGTCTTTATTATTTTTTTTCCTTCCTTTTCCAATTCCGTGTGAGCACTGGGGGAAAGATCGGAGTCTCTAATCTCTGGAAGCATTTGTCATGGAATATTCCAGACATTCTGAAGCATAAACTATTCTGTCTTTGAGCCTGAGCTCTCTGGGAGTGCTCATTCAGATGCCAGAGCTCCTACCTCAATTGTTTTAGCAACTTTAACTTGCAGGGAGAGAGGGTCACTTAATAAGAAAATTGAACAATAAAAATCTCAGGAAATTGGACATTTAAGCATTTAAAGTAATTGATATCGAGGAGAAAGTCTGAGCAACTAAAATTATAACCACACCGTCTACTGCCTGTGCTCTGGGAAGAATGTGCAGCCCAAATCTAAAATTATGTGAGTTCGTTACAGATGCAATCACAGACGATCTACTTCACGCTATACATCAACACCCCGTGCTCTGAAACTCTCCCATCTTTGTGTGTCCCTACATTGCTACAGAAGGAGGAGTCGAGGGTTTTTCATATTGGATGGCAATTTCTAGGACATAATAACCTAGAAATTCCCCATTAGATACAAGCCTTAGAAAATAGTATAAAAGAAGGTGCAATTCTATCTAGGAAGCTGGAGGCAAAACTATGGAAAGTGACACCTTTAAAGGGGGAGTAAAGGTTAAGAAAAGGAAGAAAGAAGCTTGCTGTGTGTTCATGGCTGGAAAAGACTGATGGGAGAATTCATCACCCAGCTGACAGCACAGATTCTTCAGAGTGCTGTGCTGACATATGGCTGACTGGCATCCACCAGGGCTATTCTTTAATTTCTATGAATAGTTAAACACCCAAACCCAAACAAAACAGCTATACCTGAGACAAAGCTGCTAAGACCTTGACTAACATCAACTTCCCTCATGTTTCTTCCACCTTGACCCCAGGATCTAGTTGCAGACATCCTAACCTCAGCCAGCAGGCAGATCCTTTTGGCTTTCATGTCCCTTCTTTTTTGACATTCTTGATACATTTTTGTCTCATTCTGGGAGGACCAGAGGCACATCAACTGAGCATCTGTGGCCTGGGGCTTTTCTCTATGATGTCATTGTCTGTTAGGATTTTGCCTTCCCTGTGGAGAACTGGGCGCAGGGCCAGGGGCTGCATTTTATCTGCAACAGCATCCTCCATGCCTGGCACACATAATTACATCTAACAACAAAGTCTATAATGATGATAGACTGGACTGAATTGGTGTCTTAACCACCTGTCACTTGATACGTATGACAAGAAGCTAGAGATAGTTTGTTATCTTTGTCCACTTCAGCAATTAGATTATCTTTACTGTTTTCCCTATACACACTTGCATGACAGAGCTTAATTATTAATTAATTTTCTGATTTTGATTAGCATATGTCCATTGCACCGACTGATAGGTTTCACTGAGCTGTTCTCTTGCATGTGTACCATATATAGTCTGCTTGTATTCACTCCCTTAGACATTTTGATAATGTGGGCTGCAACCTGCTATGGAGCAGTTTCCTCCCAGATTAGAACCGTCCATCTTGGATAGAAGCTGCTTAAGACAGGGTATTAAGATGATGTGATGTCCTAAGGGGAGTTGGAAGCCTGTGAGGAAAGATCTGTAAGGAAGACCCTCAAGCTCAGGAAAGAAACAACTCAATGGCCACAAGAAGCCTGTGAAATTGATAAGACTCCCTAGACTCCTCCCTCCCCTTAGGGTACTGAGACAAACTCTTAGACAAATTGGGCTGCCTAGAAGAGGCTCAGATCACCTTAATCTGCTGGCATGTGGCAGTCTACAACCTGCTGAGCCCTCTGCAGCTTGTGCACCACACCCCAGGTCTCTATTTTTTGTGAACTGTTAGCCATGCTGGGATTGTCTTTTTCTGATGTAGCTGCCTGTCAGTCATTTCTGCTCTTGTAAGTAACCCCTCACCCATACTCCTTTAAGTAACCTCGATAAAACTCATTGATTCACCATTTTGGACCTTGGTGGTATCTGTACTGTGATCTGGCTGTGGTGCTCTATCTGGGGTAACTCTGTATGTTCACATCTCCTCTGGAATAGTGTCACACAACACAACTCAATAGCAAGTATTAGAATTAGTTTTAAAAGTTTACAAATAACATTTGAAGTAAATAAACAGATCACTGTGAAACAAATAAGAAGAGTATAGGATAGGGCAGGGCAGATAACAGGAGGCTGAAATAGAAAAGAATAGAATATGAGTTTGAGCATTACATAAACAGTAGCATGTTATTTATGACACATGTGAACTATTATCATTAATATGCAACAATAAAATGCAGACACATATAACTATATAATAGCTAATTCTGCATGCAAAGGAGTAGGTATGATTATGGGTATGGCTTGGTCACAGTAAAAAAATCCTACAAGTCCTAGTTCTGGATCATTTCTGGTAAGGTTTTAGTAACAGCATTGCTACAGGGATAGACAATAGTCAGCCAAGCCAACTTGACCATCAGGAACTTTACTGTCAAGCCCTCAACATGCTAGTGCAAGTTAATTAGCCCTCCTGGGTAGTTCAGTTATCTTCTATTTTTATTCTCAATTATGCACTTTCTTTGTACAAAGGTGACACTCCTTCACTACTTCCCATTTGATGTGCACCGATTCCTTGAAGAAGGAGGCTACTGCCCTACATTATGGGCATCATCTTGGCAATAGAAATTGTTTGACCAATGATGAGAAGCCTTGCATGGTTCTAACTAAGAGCCTTAAAAGGACTTGTGTGTAAGTGTGTGGCTGCTTTTTATTTTATTCTCTGCTATGGAAAAGACATGTCCTGTGTCTTTTATGCGCTGAGTCCTGCATGGGGAGAACACAGAGAACAGAGCATAGTTGGCCCATATACAACAACATGCAGCTTAGTATGATATAAACTTGTTCAAAGACGTTATTGATAATTGGCTCTTGCTTTGTTTCATTGCGTGATAATTTTATACACGAATATAATATGTTTTGTTCAAGCCCTTTCCTGCTTTCTTCCCTCCAATTTCTTCCCATTTTCTCCACTACCATTCCTTCCCAATTTCATGTCTTTTTTTAAAATTTATTTTTAAACCCACTGAGTCCAGTGAGTGTAGCCTTTATGTACATGGTATAGGGTCGGCTTTTTTGGATCCTGGTTACCTGCTTAATGGCTATCTCTCTAGAAGCACATTCTCTCTCCTCCAGCAGCCATCAATCACCAATGGCTCTTCAGAAAGGAGTAAAACTTCCTGATCATCTCCCTCTTCCATGCTGGGATTTTGTCTGGCTTCATCTTGCACAGGTCTTATACTGTTACAACTTCTGTGAGTTCATATATGTACCTGCCCTGCTATGCATAGAAAACAGTGTTCTGCTGTCCATTGTCTCTGACTTTCAGAATCTTCCAGCCTCTCTTTCATGATAATCGACAATCCCCAAGAGACATAGATGTAAGCAGATTCATCTTCTCATTACCATGCTTACTCTTATATTCATTTTCAAGTATGTACTATAGAAAGTTCTCCCTCTTCTCTTCTCTTCTCTTCTCTTCTCTTCTCTTCTCTTCTCTTCTCTCTCTCTCTCTCTCTCTCTCACACACACACACACACACATTTCTCTCTCACATCTTTCTCCACTGACAATTTCCTTCTTGCTTAACCAATAGACCTGAAATAGAAAAAACAGTTTACAATACTCGGTACAAATTCCAAGATGGCACAGGAAAGCCAGGAAAGAATTCCATGGTAGATGCTGAAATCAGATAACCAGTTTCCAAGGCTGAACTTAGTGCTGTACCTCAAGCCTCACCTTGGACACTAGATCTACATTTATGTGACTGGTCCTTTAATATGCCTACCGGCCATTATTCAGCCTTGTTACTTCCTTTCCACTCTCTCTTAATCCCTAATATCATCTGAGTCATTCTTATGACTGCAGCAGAGCTTATGTCCTCAGCAACTTGACATCACAAGTCTCTGTAGGTTGTGCTTTGAGAAGGTCCACACTGGATCCCCTAGCATAATGGATGTATGGCTAGATCTTCTCAACACACCAGGGTGGAAAGTGTGTTGTGTATCATGCAGCATGCACCATTCTTCTGTCTTTTCACATTAAAGCTCAAAGAGTCCCCAGTGTCTTGAAAAGCTGTCATTGTATTTTCTCCCAACTCCTCAGCTTCTGGCGACAGCATGACTCGTAGTGACTCGTTCTTGGTGGGACTCAAGGAAAAATGCTCCCTGGCACATGTGACTCTTACATATTTATTTCTCCCATAAACCAATATTTAAATTCTTTAGCGAATGGTCTTCCCTGTGCCGACAATCCTGTGGCTTCATCTGACCTCAGTAAAATATTCAAGCTCAGCTTAAAGATGTTAGTAGAACTGAGCTGAGAAGTTTGCACAAACCAGTTTCCCACCCATTACTAATTCTGTCCAGGGACTTCTCCATCAGAACCTGCAGTGCACAAACTCTAGCAAACCCAATGACAAACAGCCTAGTTCCCTCCCATTGCTTCCCGGCTTAGAGCCACTGGGAGCCACGCCCACTATTCTGCTCAATGCCACTGTTTAGCCACCTCAGCTCAGTGCTGTTATTCTTTTCCATTGGTTCCTATGTTATCAAGCACTTTGGTCTCTTTTCTCTCTCCTCTCACATCTACAAGTTAGCAATCTCTTACTATGACAACAACCTGAGACATCGCATAGAATCTCATTTGATATTTCATGACGATACAATGAGTTGTTGAAATTGAGAGTACTGCTTCACAACTAAAACTCAACGGGGCCAAACACCATCTTGCACCTATGAGGTTTTAAGTGCAACCCAGCCTACTAGGATAAAAGGTTAAGTTTTGTGATAATTGGTGGTACATGGTCAGGGACCTAGGAATATGAAGGTGCTGCCGCATCTAATTGTTAAGGAAGAGATTCCTAAGTGTCATATTGTTTTTCAACACTTGCAGTCTGCTTAACTCAGAGCTCTTGGCACAGTGCAAGGAGCCCCAGTTTATACTTAAGACTTCATAGAAACTTCGATTCTTCTAATCCCAGCAATGAAGGTCCCTTTTAATATAAATATTAGGAAAATGACCTCATTCAAACTCATCTGCTCTTCATTCTGTAAGCCCCTATTTTTCTCTCTCTATGTCATGCTTGGAACTCCAGGAAGCTGAACCCACAGGCTCTTCACCTGAACTTGTCACTGCTGTTTACTTGAGCTCAGCCCATGGGAAACACTTTAAACTCAGAGTGCCAGAATGGACCTGAGATACTGTCCTCTGCTGCATCCTGCCCTGGTATCTGAGGTGCAGTGTCTGAGGGCATTTTTGAGACATGATGGTTCTGACCTAGTCAATGGATTTCTTTCTTTAATGGATGCATGGTATGAGGGCATTATTTGGAAGGGGTGAACTAGGTGGGGCCTAGTTTGGGGAAGTGGGTCATTGGTGGGGGGTGTCTTTGTGCTAATTTTGTTGTTGTTGTTGTCCTGTCCCAGATCTTATCTCCTTTCTCTGCTTCCTGTCTGCTGAAAAATAAAGAACACCCTCTAACACACACACACACACACACTCACCCATACATACTCACACACCACATACCATACACGTACACACACCACACAGACACACCAGACATATACATTCATACACCACACCACACACACATCACACATTACATACAACACACCATACACACATCACACATTACATACAACACACCATAAACACACACAAACACCATGCACACAAACACCACACACACACCACATACCACATACTTACACCATACACCACAAACACACACACACAGAGTACACCACACACACACATGCAGACTACATACCATAACCATGCATGTACACACACACACTCACACCCCACATACCACACACACACACCACACACACACACCATACATATACATTCATACACCACACACCACACCACACACACATCACGCATTACACAACCACACACCATACACACACAAACACCACGCACACAAATATCACACACACACACCATATTCACACCATACCACACCACACTACACGCCACACACATACACCATACATCACACACACACAGTACGCCACACATGCGCACACAAACATATACACTACATACCACAACCATGCATGTATACACACAACACACACACACACACACTTAGTAATATTTGAGGAGTATGAAGACAGGTGGATGGACCAAATCCTTCAAAACTCTGATGTATAGCAGAATCCGTCTCTTAAACTGGAATATGTCAGGTAATTTGTTGCAGCAAGGGGGGAAATGAGAAAACGACACATTTATATTTGGAGTCCAACACATCGTGGTGCCTTTTGGGCAGCTCTGTGCTCTGGGGTTCCACATTTTATTGAACTCCAAAAGGCTACTTTCTCCTCTTTCTGGCATTGGGATTCAGCGTTTGAGACTCCGTTTTGAAAGTCCCTTGGTGCCTCATTATCTCTTGTTAGCTCCCTTCACCCTTCCCACACCTCTAGAAATAATCGCTTTATTAACAGTTTGAACCAACTGAATAGAATTCTATTTCCTATCAGGATCATGATACACCACACAGAGAGACTGTGTGAGAAAAATGAATCCAAACCCCTAGAGCATCCCTGAATCTACCTGCCCAACTGTTGATAACCAAGTCAGAAGAGAGAGCCATGAGAAGGGTTTCAGGAGGTCCTCAACTTAGTTTATTTAGATCTAAATGGTGCAGAAGAAGAATCCAGAGCACTGTGGGTGGAGACTGCACCAGTTCCAATCCTCTGTTCCCACCCACTTGTAGCCAGACTGGTCAGAACAGAAACTCTGCAACAGGGGGATAGAAGATATACAGAAATAAGCCTGTCTGGGGGCAAAGAGTCTAAAATTCTTTTGCTCCTATACAATGCATCTCATGTAAGAATTCTTTGAGTCATTAAAAACAAACAAACATCAGAGACTTCCAGATGACAGACTTTGTGATTGTTCTGGACTCATCTATAGCTACTGATTTGAAGTAGGTTTTGGTAGTCTCATTACTCTCTCCATATTCCCTGAAGGTCTCTTCCATGGGATAAGAAAGAAGATGCCACCAGCCCAAGTGGACATGTAACAAGGTCACCTTGCCATCCTGTTTCTGAGCCCGGCCAGTCTATGTTCACAGGGAGCTGTTTGGTTCAAACATTAACCAAATGTTAAGTGTGCTTAGGAGTCAACAGACTCCACGTCCTTCTCTTCCTTTCCTTCTCTGTGCATCATGAATAACTCCAAAACATAGCTTATAATACTATAAAAATATGCTGGCATTCTTTAATTTATATGTAAATTACATGTAAAGGAAAAAGCATAGGCTGCTGTATTACTGTCTCTTCTGAATTCTAATATCTCAAGCAGCCTGTTTTTATTACTTGTTTTATTTTGCTTTTTAAAAATTTTGTTTCTTTGGAGACAGGATATATCTTTGTTGTCATGGATGGCCCTGAACTCATGACCCCCTGCATCCACCCTGAGAGTACCACCACACTCAGCTCTGATACCGACCACTTTATGAAGAAATGCACTGAGCTCCAGGTTCTGTAGCCTCAAAGACATGGTGGCACTGGCTCAGCTCCGTGGAGGTCTCACCATGACAGGAGAAGAAAAATTGGGATCTCATCCTCCCTCTTCCCTCAGTTCACTGGATACCTCCCATGAAACTCCACCCTTAAAGTCCTGGTTCCCACTGCCACACTGAAGATCAAGTGTCCAATACATGGAGCTTGAGAGGCACTCTCCCAACCTTAACCAAACCCTAGCAGCACCCTCTTTGCCTTGCACTGACTTATCTGAATTATTTTTTATTTCTTAGATCAAAGGTTTGAGAAACCCAGACATGTGTGCCCTGTCTGTTTAGATTCCTCTGTAGAGAGAAAGAAAGGACCTACCATTTGCCTGGAGCTTTGTTAATATTTTGTTATATATTTTCCATTCCACTCAAAAGAACTGATATTCACACACACACATGCATACGCACATGCACACACACACTTTTGCAAATAATTCAATCAAAGCTCAGAGAAATGTATTCTAAGGTTACAAAGTGGTAGAACCTGCATTCAACCTTGGCTGCTGTAGATTGGATGCTGTCAATCACCCAGCTGCTCATGAGAATAGAATTGGGACCCAGAAAATAAATCCTTCTTTTTCTTAGCTCAGTCTAGAGAAAAATCAAATGGGGAAGGGGATCAATGTCCTCTGGTCTTCTCACTTCCGCCAGCCGAGGCTATTCAACCTTGAAACCCCCATAGTGTATGTGAGCCAATTTTTCTCTCATTTCCAAGAAGTTACATTTAGCATGAAGTAAATGACCTGAATCCTACCACGGCTGTTTCATTCCCACACTCGTCTTATGAATTTGAGCACTGTTGCTATTTTCATCAACCCTCCCCTTCTTGGTCTCTAGGAATATAGGCCTACCTTAGGCAAGACAGCTGCCAAGTCATCTTCATCTTGTCTCTCCTAGTGGAACTTGAACCCAGACTCAGCAGCAATAGAGCCCCAGGTGCCTTGGTCACCCTTCCAAATGCCATCATGGCCAGAGAAGAGAGAGGCCTTGAATAAATAGTCAAATAAGGGAGGTGTTCATCCACTGTGTATTGCTCCATTGATGTGTGTTGCCATGGTGACCTCTGATTATTTTTGAGCCAGGAGAGTTAATCCTATTGGATTTTCTGTCCTAATAACTTAAGAAATTAATTTTCCATATTATAAAATTCAAATGCACAATCTTGTGAACCAAGATTTAGCAAGCTAAACTAATCCATTCAATTGCATTCCAGGCTGAGGTGTACAGGCTTCTACGTAGCAAAAGGGCAGAACTTACTGGCAAATGGCACCACAGACTTCAGTCATGTTCTGAAAGGTGGCTGTTCATTTTCAAAAAGCTGAGTCTTAAGACAGCACTAGAATTTTCTAGAAAGGTCAAAGCATGCTGAAGCATATAAAGCTTTATTTTCTTTTGCTTGTAAATTTCCAAAGCTTGTCTAGTGAGCCTGAATCATTCTCAGTCTCCTCTTCTTTCTCTACTCTGGGTTCATCCTTCCTTTTATTGGAAACAAGACCCAGGGATCTCTGAATGGATGATTCTTAAAGTTAAACTCATCCAACTAGACTCCAGAACATGGTGACCTGGGCACCATACCTTTGTGTCCTTGACTTCATCCCTTTATAGCCAATTTTGTCTTACTACAGTCGTGCTTCCAAAGCTTCTGCCCCCAGACCTGGGCTGTTGTTACATTGTTCCCACATTTTCTACTCTATTCCAACCATTGTACAGTCTCTTCTTCTGCCTTGGTCTGTTGCCATTTTTTGTAAAGAGTTTTAATATCATGTGAGTGGACACTCTGTGTCTTGGTTCCCACTTGCTAGTCCTCTGGTTTCCTTCAAGGCCTTTAACTTAATTCTGCATACACATCATGGACTGTCACACCTATGCCCAGGAGATTAACTTACTTTCCAGCATTCCCTCATTCTGGGCTTCTTTCTGGGATTTCATATCCACTTTGGGATATTGGCCAGAGCCTGAACTCCAACTGGTACGTGAGGATGCTTTTCCCCATCTTGGATATTCACTGAACATCCAATCTCCAGT
Source organism: Arvicanthis niloticus (assembly GCF_011762505.2). Lineage (NCBI taxonomy): Eukaryota > Metazoa > Chordata > Mammalia > Rodentia > Muridae > Arvicanthis > Arvicanthis niloticus. Next base: position 92,026,973 of record NC_047658.1, on the reverse strand, counting down.
CAATCTTTGCTGGATTCCCAAGCATCATCCAGGATCCTGGCTTACCTTCCCACCGGGCGCAGTCATTTCTGGAATGGAAGTGTCTGAATTCTCATTTTGAACTATGGCAGCTCTCTCTGACTTCCTCCATCTCCCACCTACTTATCTTTTGGGGTTTCTGGAGATAACACCTCCTACATGCATACTTGATTTAGATGCATTTCTGGAACCTTCACACTGCTTAGGATATGGTTCCAGCATAGATGTTTAGGTATCCTATTATAACCACACTGGACCACAAACACCCATATTTATTCTGTCAGTTTTGTATCCCATCCCCCAGAAACTGACAATAGATTGTCCATTGTTGGAATGAAGCTTTTACAGAAACAAAAGCCTTGTCTGAACATTTTCTTAAATAACCAATTGTTAAATACTCTATCTAAACTTGTTACTTTTCCAATTTATAATGTTTGTGATTCTTCCTGCCTGCCCTTCTGTCTTACACAGTGTTTTATTGCTGTAAAGAGACACCATGACTACAGCAACTCTTATAAAAGAAAGCGTTTAACTAGGGCTTGCTTACTGTTTCAGAGGTTCAATCCATTATCGTCCTGGCAGGGAGCATGGCAGTGTGCAGGCAGACTTGGTGCTGGAGAAGCAGCTGAGAGTTGAATTTCCTGATCTGGAAGCAGCAGGAAGAGAGAGGCACTGTGCCTGGCTTGGGCTTTTGAAACCCCAAAGCACACTCCTAGTGACACACTTCTTCCAACAAGGCCACACTTCTTAATCCTTTCAAATGAATGGTACCACTTCCTGATGACCAAGCATTGAAATCTATTAGCCTGTGGGGGCTGTTCTCATTCAAACCACCACATCCTTGATCCTGAATCTGAGCTGTCTGTTATCTACTCCTTCATCTCTCCTCTTTCTACTCCCTCTCTGATGTATTCTACCCCCTCTTCTTTTACCCTGAAGAGGGTCAGTTTTTTTGTCTGCTCTAGCAGACCAGAGCTGGCAAAACTAATTTAAAAAATAGTAGAACTTGACAAGAAATACCTAAGATAATTATCTATTTAAATAGTATTTAGTAACACAAAATGAAAACCAATCAAAAAAGTAGTGACATCTCCAAAGATGTTTCCATACAAGTTTCAGTAAAGTATAAATTTTAAAAGAAATAGATTGTTTTATAATTGTGTGAATTTTGTAATGATCCCAAATAAATCATTTTTTGTGTGTGAATTGGCTTTGGAAAATTGATCTTGCATTAAATTAAAGGGATCTGATACTTATTAGTTATGCTTGCTCTATGACTACCAAGTTCCTCTCATCTGTCTGTCTGTCTGTCTGTCTCTATCTCCCTTCCTATCATGCTTTCACACACACTTGCATACACCATCCTTAATTTCTCTTTTCACTCGCACATTTTTAAAATGCAATATTTAAATGTTAATGCTTTAAATTGAAATAGTATTATGTAATTTCTCACCTAACTTTCTTCTTTCCAGACCTTCCCAGCTCCCGTTGCACTTGTTGAACGTGTGTGTGTGTGTGTGTGTGTGTGTGTGAATAAATATGAATTCCTCTGCCTGTTTTTGTTGTTTGCATGTATATGGTTTTAAGACTTTCCAGTGTAAATTGGATAGCCAATAAGGGGGCTCATCCCTGGGAGAAGCTATTTCCCCTCTCTTAGTAGTCATTGGTTGCTTGTTTGTCTATGGGTGATACCCCACAAATTTTTCTTCCCATGTTAATAAGTCCACAGATAATTTGTTCTGGTCTTGGTTAGACAGTCATTTCTAGGAGGCTTCACAGCAGGCTTCCTGGTATTCTGGTTTTATGATTTTTCTACCTTCTCTTCTGTGGTGTTCCTTGAGTCATAGATGCAGGAGCTATAATGTAGAAATATCAGGTGGGCTGGGTGCTCCATGATTTCTTAATCTCTCTATTCTGCCCAGCTGTGGTTGTCTGTGATGGCCTCTGTTTGTTATAAAGAGAAACTTCTTTGATGAGGGTCAGTAGTTCACTTACCTCCAAAAGATGGTTCACATCTTTTTCTTTTCCCACCCGCTCTTCCATTCTTAGCCATATTTGAATGTACACACACACACACACACACACACCACACACACCTGAGCACACTATGATGTTCTTCCCAACAACACATTTTTTTGTTCTCATAAACAATTCCAATCTATCCCTGTGGTTTCTCTTCCCTACTCCCTTCTCCTCCACTTTGTTGCCCCTCTCCCTTTCAAAGTGCTGTCTCTGTTTCTTTTTCTCTTTGTCTTTGCCAAATCCCACACTCTTCCCTCTTCCCCTCTTTGCCCTTTGGAATGCTGTCAAGTCCTCCCATATGCATCTGAAGGAGAGGAGGGAACCAGTACTGAAGGCAGCCCTGGCTTTTAGCCCAGAGAAGACACCCTGAGCAGCTTTCCAGCAAAGTGAACTTCCCATCACTGCCAGGGGACTTTTGTTTTCAGTGTACTCAAAAACTAATAGTGATAATAGTCACAGCCAAGGTTTAGAAAGAAAACACAGCCTTCCAGTCCAGAAGCTCACACATAATTTTTAAAGGCAATTTGGAAAATGTTTGAAAACCCTGACTACATGTGGCAGGCTTTCCTTTAGTGTGACTGTGCTTTCTTGCCCCTGGGGTTTACATGTGCTTTACTCCCCAGTTTCATGTCCCATTGTGGTGGCATCCAGGTGACTGAGTCTTTGAGACACCTCCTGTCTTAGCCAGTGTTCTTTTGCTGTGAAGAGATACCATAGCTACAGGAACTCTTACCAAAAAAAGCACTTAATTGGCACTAGCTTACTGGTTTGGAGGTTTAGTCCATTGTCATCATGGCAGGGAACTTTGTAGCACACAAGCAGACATGGCACTGGAGAAGTACTGAGAGTGTCACATCTGGATCTACAGGCAACAGGAAGAGAGAGCCACTGAAACAGCCTTGAACATTTGAAACCCTAAAGTCCACCCAAGTGACACATTTCCTTCAACAAGGCCACACCTCCTAATCCTTCTCATATAGTGCCACACTCTGATGACTAAGCATTCAAATGAATGAGGCTATAGGTGCTGTTCTTATTAAAACCACCATACTTCCTCATGGAAAGGCTCAGGTCATGTGGTCTTTAAGGCTTAATGTTGCCTTGTAAGTGTGTGTGTGTGCATGTGCGTGTGCGTGCGTGTGTGTGTGTGTGTGTCTATGTGTGTTTGTGTATGTGTGTGTTTGTGTTTGTGTCTTATAAAAGAGAGACTCCCGCCCATCCATCTCTTGCTTCCCGGATAGCACATGAGCTATTTATATGCCAAGGTTGGATACCATGAGGGACCATCTACAGGATACCTGCTGTTGGGATCCTCCAGCCAGAAAAGTCATGAGTCAAATTCATTTTACTTACACAGTCCAGGTACTCAATTGGAGCAATTGAGAATGGACTAAGACACTTTCCATTGAGATTGAAACTGAACAAGCTGGTGCTTCCTGGTCATCGGCCATCTTGAGATATCACTGTGAGCACTCACTAATCACCAGTTCTGTGGATTTTGTGATTTCCTGTTCACTCAGCTAAAGCCTCAGTTTCCTGGTGATGGGGGTGTGTCAGGGCTGGATGTAAGTTGCAGCATCAGGCCTGGGTCCTAATGGGTGGAGAGAAGGGAGTACACTTTTGAGAATGCTTCTGTGTACTTTCTTGTCCAAGCTTTTCTCTAAATATATCCATGTCTGATCAAAGCTTATTGGACTTTAGTTTTCACATGAACCATCTACCCTTCAAACTGTGAGCAATCAAAACACAATGGTCATTGGATACAATGGCTCCTCGAGAGAAAAATATCTAGGAATGTGCTCCTAGTACCCACCTATGAGAACAAGTATCTCAACTCAGCAGAAAGCCCTAAACAGAAGGTGGAATCTTCTGGTCATCCTGATATGCATTGAATATGAGAATATGGTTGGCTGGAAGGGGACAAGGGTTGATTGATGAATTTCTCAGTTCAGAGCCTGGATTCAGGGATTCTCTCTGATCTAAGGAGCAAGGAATCTTCTCTGCTATCTGGCGCCTTCCCCAGCATTAGGTGTTGAAAACAGGATCTGAAGCTGCATTTTCAAGTCATCCTGAACACCACAAGGCTTAGCTTCTCTCCAAAGGTCATTAGATAGAGTCTGTTTTAGGTTCATGTTCGTCTAGAGGTTCACAACTAAAGATGCCCCTGGGACTATATGTACATCCATCATTAATGCCTGTAGGTTTGTGTGTGGGCTTGGTTGACTGAGATAAGGGGCATTGGAAACAAAGGATGAGAGTGGTGTACATGTAAGATTCTGTGTAGTTTGTCAGGTGTTGAGTTTCCTGGCTCACTGGACTCCTGTGCGAGATCTTGTGTGAGATCTGGGATTCTGACTCTGCAACTTTTTTCATTGCTTTTCCTGTCATTGTGCCAAAGACTGACAAATGCTACTTAAGGGAAAGAAGGTTTATTTTGGCTTATAGTTTGTGGTGATGGTCCATCATGGGAAAGCCACAGAGGCAGCAGCTATTTAAGGAGTTTAGTTTGTCACCTTGCATCCACAGCCAAGAAGCAGAAAGCAATGGACACTTGGGTTTCACTCACTTCTTCTTAAAGAACCATAAACCCCCCACCCCCAACTCAGGGAATGGTACCACTCACAGCGGGCAAGTGTTCCCTCCCCAACTACATAGTCAAGGTATTTCCTTACAGGCATTCCCAGAGACACCTAAGTAATCCCTCACAGTTGTGACTAGAGGATTGTCTCCCAGTTGAGTCCAGATCCTGTCAGACTGACAACACTAGCCACACATAGGTGAGCTGTTTCTAGTGACTTCATAATGCTATATATGAGTTATGATCTGTGAAAAGTGAAGGATATATAATGATTTGCACATGCACACACCCTTCAATGTACACATGGGGGCATGTGCACACACACAATTTAGCCACAAGAAGCTACCAGCTCCCACCCAAAACAAAATTTCATAAAGATGTCTACTCAGTCACTTACAAAAGCTTTTGATAAAAAAAAAACCTAATTTGCTCTTTCATTTATCATGGTTCTTATAACCTTAGAGGACACTGGGAAATGTATGGGTAATATATAGTATAGACATGATCTCTCTGTCCTGTCTGTCAAAGATATGCTCACATACTTATATATGTGCACATGCACAAACCAAGTTGTAATCCCTCAAATATGTTATGCACGGGGTACATTATCATATACCTAAAATACAGGCTTTTTTCTGTCATATTTATTTGTTTATTTATTTATTTATAAACTTTCACATACACAGATATTAATAAAAATTTTACCTATCATTAATGCTATTACTTCTGAAATACCACTGGAGCAGCGTCTTCCAATTTTTTGAAGTGTATGAGCACACTCTGGGGCCATGTTACAAGACAGAATCTGATTTAGAAGGTCTTAGGTAGGGGGTAAAACTCTACATTTCTGATAAGCTTTTAGAATGTACTCAGGATTCATACATTAAGGTCGTTCCAGGACAGGGGGTAGGTGACTGTGTGAACTTCCCACCAAATCTTCCCAGGCACCAAATCTGAGAAGCTCTGTTACTGGCTCCTGTTGTGTCTCCTCTGACACTACAGCCAGGGCATCATATAACCAGTGAGGTACAATGTTCAGTTTCACTAGACTTTAAAGCAGTTGTTCTCAACCTGTGGATGGTGACCCTCTGGGGGTTGAATGATCCTTTCATAGGGATCAAATATCCTGCATCGGTATTTACATTATGATTCATAACAGTAGCAAAATTACAGTTATGAAGTAGCAACAAAATAATTTTATAGTTGGGAGACACCACACAAGGAATGGTATTAAAGGATCCCAGCATTAGGATGATTGAGAACCACTGTGGGAGAGAGGTCTGACTATGGCACATCTGTACTGATTGCACTCACTCTCCTGCACAGTACACATTCGTGGTACCCACAGAACTGTTGTTTCAGCACCAATCTGATCTACACGCATGCTCCTGTCCCTTTACTATCTAAGGGTCTGAATTTTGTTCTATAGTATACAGTAAGTGATTTTCTCTTATAATTATAAGAGAAATTTTCTTGGTGGCACATAAGAGTTACACTTGGTTCTACCTACAAAGAATTTAACCCAACTGGACTAAAATTCAATTAAAAACTAACCAGATAACATAAAATTAAGATTCTCCTCAACAATCCCAAAGAACAGCCAGACTTGGGCCAAGTTGACTAATGATCAGCCCAGAATGCTCATTCCCGCATCAGCTTGTCCTGCAGCTTCGTCCTCAGCCTAACCATCCTCATCCCACTGTCATCACCATGCCCTGGTGACCACACTTCCCAATGTTTCCATGCACATCACTTTGTCCCATACTTTTAGGTCTCGTTTCAAAGCATGGCCTTCTTTTTTTCTTAAATGCCTTCTCATATTCTATCTAGCAAATTACTCTCCACTGCTGTCTGATCTTTGAACCCATGTCCCCACACCACCACTGTGACAGACTTAATTATTCTTTTTTTAGGAACTAGCTGTGATCCTTTCATAACTCAGCATGGCTGTATTTGCACCCATGGAGTCTATGATGCTAAGTCTGAGCTCTTGAGGTTAGAGGTGATGCATTACTATTGGACTACCTAACCTGGGAAAGAAAGAGGCAGACAGAGACAGGACTGGGCCCTGAGCCTACTTCTGGTTAGCTAGTGGGAAGGCTATTGATCTGATGATGTCTCTTCCTGATTCCATTCCCTTTTTTTAATATAAGCAAGAAAATTTACCAGCGAGAGCTGCTGCAGAGATTAAATGGGAAGACGCTGCAGGAGAAATGGCAGATAAAGGATCTCATCACCTGTGCATCCTTGACACGCAGAGGCTGGCCTTGGAATGTATCAGGAAATCAAAGAGGCTGCAGGTACCTTAAGTGGGAAGACAATGCTAGGATCCACACTTGTGATATGGGCTGCAGCAACCACGGAAAAGGGGAAATGAAAATTATAAATAGTAACAGTGATGATGTCCTTGGATCTAAGCCCCTCACTGTTGGGAACATAGCCTGAAAAAAAAATGGAGATAACGAAATGAAAAAGGATAAACAATCACAGAAATGGCTGCTGTTGTGGTGTCTGTATCAAAAAAAAAAAAAAAAAAAAAAAAAAAAAAAAAAAAAAAGGCATGCATGCAAGGTTTTTAAGTGGCCCCAAGTCAAACTGGCAGTACAAATTGTGGTTTCTCTTTATAAAGCTGTATTGATCAGCTATCTCAAAGTGAATCAGAGAATCTATAGAAATGTTGGGAAATGCTTGTGTTCCCACATTAAACTGAAATGATGAATACTGAATGACCATGCTGGAATCATTGCTCATATGAAACTCACCGGCAGGAGAGATACGACTAAAGAAAATATGTAGAAAGAAAAGAAGATGTGCATATGTTTTACGATTATAGAATCCATGGCTTTCTCTCCTTATTTTAAAGAATGGGGGCTTTTTGTTTTATTTTGTTTTTATAATTTTAGTAAAACCATTCCTTTTTTTGTTCTCTGGCTACAAAACTGGTCTGTTTCATACATCTTTGCAGCAGCATGCTCACATCATGTAAGAATCCAGGATCGTACTCAGTGAATCAAGCTCCCGCCTGTACCCAGGAGGAGCTGTGTTCTCATGGGATTGAGATGTATGGCAAAAACAAACAAACAAACAAACAAACAAACAACAGATGCCTAACCATGAAAGAGAAAGAATAGCCTGAAGTGAAGGGGAAATCGACAAGCTCAGGAAAAGCAGAGCTGAGTCCCATGCAGCTCCACACCCATCACTCCTAGTGAAACTTCTCAAGGCCTTCTGTGCTATGAGCCTAAAAGCCAAGGGTACGGAAGTGGTCTCCAGGATGCTGTATGCTATCCCTTCACCATCTGGCCTTTCTGCCTTACTCACGACACTCTGTCCACTCTGCCCTCTGTTGCTCTTTTCATGCCAAGTATGCGAGCCCCAGGGCCTTTGCAACTGGTTTCCCTGCTTTAAATGCTCAGTTCCAAATAAAGATTGGAATGATGTCATTTTAGTGAGGTCGTAAAGACCATGCAATCTCAGGTCTCTGGTCTTCCTTGTTTCCTGTTTTTTGTACAGCACTTGTCACCAGGAGACATCTGTGTCTGTGTAGTCATTATTAGGTTTCTGTCCTGTTCTACTTCAACTTTAATTCATCATGGTCATGGGACCTTGGTGTGATTTGCTCATTGTCAGAGCCTAGAATGCTGCTGGGCACATAGTAGGTCTTCAACAAAAGAATTACTGAATATATGAATAACCGTGGGACTGTCTACAAAAGGTAGTGTGGTGGCATTTTCCTCTGCACTAAGTCACAATGCCAAAGCAGCCTGTATCCAAGCAGACACTAAGAAAACACAATACCAAGCAACCAGAGCTCCCAGGGTTTAAACCACCAGCCTAGGAGCACATAGGGAGGGACCCATGGCTCCTGCTGTATAAGTAGGGGAGAATGGCCTTGTCACATATAGGTGGGAGAGGAAGTCCTTGGTCCCATGAAGGCTGAATGCCCCAGTATGGGGAAATTTGAGGGCAGGGAGGTGGGAGTGGGTGAATGGGTGGAGGCACATCCTTATAAAAGTAGGAGGAGGGGGGATGGGATAGGAGGTTTCTGGTTGGGGGTAAATGGGGAAAGGGGATAACATCTGAAATGTAAATAAAATATCCAATAAAATTAATTTAAAAAATTAAATTAAATTAAAAGTGACACTTGCAGAGCTCCTATAAAGAGCAGCAGGCTGGGCCAGCTGGCTCCAGGCAGCTAGAATCCCTTGTAAATGAAGCAGCGTGCCTGTGAAACCCCAGTGCCTACCTGGGAGACTCAATGCATTTTAATAAGAAAACAGACTTCATTTCTTTCTGTACTCCACAGCACAGGCTGTCAGCAGTCAAGGGAGGGGGAAAAATGAAATGTACTTCAGCTATTTTTGCATTCAGCAAAGTATACAGCTTAAAAAATAAAACCAGAAAAACAAAGGCAACCAGTCTAACAAATTAGATCTAGCTCTCGGCAAAGAGAATGTTTTTATTTTTAGCCAGTGCTAAACAACCCTCCCAACACTGTAAAAGTCTCTTGGACTGTGAAACTCTTAGAGCTGGAAAAGGTCCCTCTCACCAGCGCAAATGCTTCCAGTAACACCGTGAAGCAAGATTCATTAAGAGCTATCTTTAGCATTATCAGCAATTTTGCTATTATCCGGTGTCCTTCATAAGGTGCGCAGTAGCCTCCACTCTGAATTACAAAAGGGAGATGAAGGAGGACTGGCAAGGAAAGCTGCCTGGTCGTCCTAGGAAATTGCTGCTGAGGAGAAGAGGGAAGAAGACCAGCAAGAGAAAGAGCAGGAATTTAAAGAGAAAAATTCAAACTAGAAACAGCAGGGGCATTAAAAAACAGTCACATGTCACTGGGTGCTCTCCTGAGGAAGAGTTTGTATGAGTTACAAAGTATCAGTAGCAGCAGAAAAAATTAAAACCAGAGGTTCAATAGAACCCATGAGAGCCTGGACACTCCCTTAGAATGACCTCCTGCCTCCATTAGGTATTTGTTCTGTGGATAAATGGATGGATCCAAATTAGAGCAATGAACTCTTAAAATGCACACATACACACACGCTCATATGCACCAGTGCATACATGCACACTCACATACACACACATTCACATAAATTAACATGTGCCAATGCACACATACTCATACATACACTCTCATACTCTCTTAAGCATACACTCATATGCACCAATGTACACACATACATATACACATACACACATGAAATTACATGCACACACACTCATACTCTCAGACACAGTCACAGTGTAACATATCTATTTCATACACACATGCACATGCATCAATGCATACACATAGGCTCATTCACATGCCCATACATCAACACAGACAGTATTTATACACACATAATCAGCAATTAGATTCAACAATGCAATACACATTTGTATACACATAATCACCAATACGTTCATTCCCATAAACACATTCACATGTGCCAATGCACACACAGGAATGCACATACACTCACATACTCACTCACACACTAATATATATTATATATTATATATATACATATATATATATTTCATACACACATACAATCACAAACACCAACATGAAATCATTCCCATATATACAGACATCCACATGCACAAATATATATACATTTCCATTTCCATTCACAGAAACATATTAACTGCATCAGTGTGTACACACACTCACATTCACACACTCTCAAGCATACCCACACAATTTCTCACTCCCATGCACCCTGCACTGGCTATTATCAAAGCCCAAGGGATGCAAATGGCATAGTTTCCTTGAATTGATTTGTGGAGGTGCAGAGTTCAGGTAAGCTGACCCATGTGATTTAATAAATTTTCAAAAGGCAAGTCCTTTGGTCGCCATGATGGCAGGGCAGGTACAATCATCAAATTTTTGACATTGGTTTGACATATGTGGTAACATTCAGATTCAGAGATCCCAAAGAATAAACACACACACACACACACACACACACACACACACACACACACCACTTCAAAACAACCTCATGATGGTGCACATAGTAGAATTTATGTCCTCATTTTTCTTTTCCATGCAAATGGTAAGCTCCTGGAAGCCTAAGATGCAATGCAATGTGCCTTTCCATCTTGATAACATGGTAGGGTGCTTTGATGTCAAGATGTGTGTGTGTGTGTGTGTGTGTGTGTGTGTGTGTGTGTGTGTGTACACCAATGTATACCAATAAATTTCATTAGGGTGCTCATAGGAGCATGGGCAACTTACCGGTGGCTACAGCATTGAAGAACTACACACACACACTCACACACACACACACATTTGGGTGTACATATTTGCATGACAAATTGTTGACTGGCCCAACCTTGTGAAAACCAGCTCAGGAGCTCAAGAGCCAGACTTGGATTCAGCTTTTTACACTCTCACTCTGCCTCTGCCCACTTCTCCTGGCTCTTTTGTTCTTTTTGTCCTTCTTTTTTTTTGTTGTTGTTTTGTTGTTGTTGTTGTTTGTTTTGTTTGTTTGTTTTTGTTTTGTTTTGTTTTGTTTTTTTTGAGACAGGGTTTCTCTGTGTAGTCCTGGCTGTCCTACAACTCACTCTGTAGACCAGGCTGGTCTCGATCTCAGAAATCTGCCTGCCTCTGCCTCCCAAGTGCTGGGATTAAAGGCGTGCGCCACCACTGCCCAGTTCTTTTTGTCCTTCTTTCCTGATGTTTCCCAGCCTTGCAAGTGGTAGTATGGGTACCCTGTTCATGTCTGGGCATCCTGCAGTCATCTCACCTCTGAGTGTTTGACACTCTAAATGCACAGTTCCAAGAGAGAACTGCACAGACAGAAAATTCGAGTGAAAGCAATCAGCTCTAATGTCCCAAGATGACAGTTTTTCCCAGCAAGCATGGGTATTGGAGGATGTCCTAGGAAAGGGAAATAAATCAATGACCCTCAGCTGATCTCAGGTGCCACATGCTTCTCAGAAATTCAACATCTTGTCACGCTGGGTAACACCCAATCAAAACACTGAGACTTACAGTGGAAAGAAGAGACTAGGGCTAAAGTTCTGGTTCTGATTTGAAGATTTACTTTTTTCTAACGCTACCTGTCAATGTCACGAGGGCATGTTCATTGAGTGATATCATGGAGCGAAACCAGTGAAAGGCAGACCCTCCAGAAAGCATCTGTGCTGTTGAACAGCTGTGCCTGTGACTCAGCAGAGAAGTGCTGTTGTTCTTGTAGATGGCCCGAGTCTGATCTCCAGCACCTTTGTGAACCTCCAGCTCACAACTGTCTGTAACTCCAGTTCCAGGGTGTCCATTCTTACACTCATTTACACCTTCTATGTACACACACACCCATACACATGTTCACATGTATGCATGTACAAACACCTAAGATAAGAAATCTAACATTATGATCTATTTGCAAAAATCACTCATCCTTTTATATGAAAATAAGCTGAACATTTTAAACATCTCTCCCCCAATGAAAAGGCATGGAACACAGCCAGTGTCCCAGTTTGCAGATGAACCAGAGTTCTGGGATGCCTCTCCAAGTGTCTACTAAACAACTCATTGTTACTAAGACAATAATGTGGTGACTTGAATGAGAATGGTCCTCATAAGTTCATATGCGTGAATACTTGGCTGTCAATTGGTAGGACTATTTGGGAAGGATTAGGAGGCGTGGTCTTGTTGGTAGAGGTCTATCACTAGGGTGGAGTTTGAGGGTTAAAAGGCTAGAACTCTCCCCAATGTGCTCTATGCTTCCTGGTTGTGTATTATGATCTGAGCTCTTAGCTGCTCTGCTAGTGCCATGTCTGCATACCTGCTGCCATGCTCCCTGCCATGACAGTATAGACTGATATCCTTCTGGAACTACAAGACAGAAATAACTCCTTCTTTCTATAACTTCCCTTGCATGTAGTGTTTTATCAGAGCAATATACAAGCAACTAATACCAGCTGTCTGGTAGGATAGTGCCCACTTGGCACAGAGGCTTCCCTGCTGTTGGCAACTCTGGCTGGCTGATTTTTTTCTTATTACTCATATTACACATGTCCCTTGCAAAAGACATTTCAAATCCTTTTTATAGTGATATAGAGACTCTACTAATACCTAAAAACCTTTGCATGTGGCATGTGCCCATGGTACTATGTGTCTATAGACTCACCTTTATGTAGGGCAAGGTTACTTCTCTGTAGAATACGACAAACGGAAAATATGCCCGGTGAAAAAATGCATTGTATATACACCTGGCCTGCCGCCCATTGAAGTTTAATAGTGTCGTGTTCAATGGATAGAATATTGGTTGGTGACCTTTATGGTAGCAAACTGACAGGAGCTGACTAGGAGCGGGGACTTATGCTTGATGACCAGCATCATGTGGCAGTACCCTAGCGAATGTCGCCAGCCCAGGAAAAGATGCAAGTTCAAAGTGTGGACTGAATTAAAGCATGTTGCTTTTGAAGGTCAGAAATATTTTGGGTTAAACCGTGGTATGTTGGGGCCATCTATATTCACGTGTGTCTTCATACAAGTCCACGAGTAGGTACACACCACTATGTTCCACCTCACACTTTGCTCCTCAGTAGCTTGTAGTGGCTCCCCACCAGAGGGTAGGGATCAATGCCATGGCTCCGGCTACTTATGCATGAATCCTATCTTCTTAGTCAATAAACTGCCCTTTCTAACAAGGATGGATTTCACTCTTGTCTGATGGTTGTTTCTGCTGGAAAATCCCCTCAGGCTTTGGAAGCCTTCCCTCAACTCTGAAAACTGCAGGTCTCAGGATCCAGAAGGGAGACAATTAGATGCTGTCAGTTAGCAAACATTCTGTCCACCCAAGCCCCCAGGATTTGGCAGATTTATGAGATGGTGAATGAGCCATTGTCTTGCCAGGACTCTCATGGACTCCTGTTGCAGCCGTAGAGACTTTTGTCCCCTCTCCTTTTGTCCCATTTAACACTACAAAACTTCAGTTTGCAAGACTTGTTAGAATGTTAAGATTTTTTGGTTTGGGTTTTTTTTTTTTTTGCTTGTTAATTTTATGGGACAGGGTTTCTCTATGTAGCTCTGGCTTTCCTGAACTTACTATATAGTCCAGACTGGAATCAAACTCACAGAGATACAGAGAAGCCTCTGCCTTCTGGTATATACCAGAAGCCCATATACCACCATGCCCAGCTGGAATACTAACCATTTTCTTGCTTAGAGGTCCTTAGCCTAAGAACTCCATTCTACTAGCTACCACCACTCATTATATTCATTCATTCACTCACACATACATACATACACACACACATATATGTGTGTGTGAGAGATGTGGTGTGTTATTATTGTTGGTGGTGTATGTGTGGAATGTGGTGTGATGTGTGTGTGTGTGTGTGTGTGTGTGTGTGTGTGATATGGTGTGTTGGTGGTGTGCATGTATATGTGTGAGATGTGGTGTGTTGTTATGGGTGGTGGTGGTGGTGGTGTGTATGTATGTGTGTATGATGTGGTGTGTTGTTGTTGGTGGTGGTGGTAGTGGTGATGGTGGTGCGTATGTGCATGTGTGTCTTCTTTCAGAAAAAGGTTAATGCATTTTTCATTGACTATGTGGCATGAGTGTTCCATTAATGACAAGTTGAACCTTGCTGTGATCAACACTTAGAGTTTAAGTATGGATTAATGAGCTGTATGTAAAAGCCAACATAACAAGGAATCTTTATTTGGGCTTGCTAATGTGTCAGACTAGTTAGATTACACTAATTACACTCCCAAGAATTTGCTCTCTAGATGTTTCCAACTAGAGTAGGGCCACAGGGAAAGTGAAGGATGCCCCTCATGCTGTGTTGGTTAAATACAAAGCATCTCCCGTGGGCTCCCATGGGTTCCCATGCTGAAGGCTTGGTCCCCAGATGGTGAAGCAAACATCAGGAGGTAACTTGGTAGAGAAAGTCAATCACTGGGGACTTGCCTTTGAAGCGGGATTTGTCTCTGGTCTCCTTTTGTCTTTCTTCTTAGCAACTATGAGGTGAACAACTTTGTTTTGCCCCATGCAGGCCCACAGTAGAGAAGCAAGCTGAGCTTGGACTTGAAGCCTCTGGAATTGTGAGCTCAAGTGAGCATATCTTCCTTTAGGTTTAGAGCTCTTGGGAATGGCTCATAGTTTGGAGGGCTAAGGAGTGTTGCTGATCTACCCACCGTAAAGTGATACACCTCCACTGCCTTTGTCCTGTTAACTTCCCTCAGTGTTTTGCTTTGCATCTTTGGTTCCCAGGTGGAAAGTATGTGTTTCAAATCATGATGAAAGGCCTGACTCCTTCGATGGTGGCCTCATCATTACGATCAAAGCCAGTAAAAACAGACAAGGTTCAATGTGAGTTCGGTGGCTTCATGGCATGTTTGTAGCTTCTAGTCTGTTCGAGACCTCCTCGTCCTAATGGTTAGCTCTGTAGATTCAGGCTCCAGTATCAGGTGCAGAGCCAGTAATCTCTAAAGCTTACTGTATAAGTCACTCCTCCTCTCCAATACATCCCTCACATGTGTCCTCAGCAATATAGATGCATGCACATGTGTACATACGTATATGATCTGCTGATTTTGATCTGCTGACTCAGATCTACTGACTCTACCTCTCTGGAAAGAGCTTGACTGAAACAGAATGTTTTTTTTTTTTTTTTAAATAGTGATTAACAATTTGATGGTATCTGAAGATCTGTCTGTACAAGCCATTAGGTACTTCTGTTTGATATTTCAGGGATAAATCACAGACACTTTCAATGGATCTCACAGGACATTTCCCCCCATTTTTTCCTGTTGTAAAAACACACATAAAATGTAGCATTTTAGTAATGGTAAGTGTGCAGTTCAATGATATTAAATAAATTTATAATGTACAACCATGACATGTACCTTCATATCATTCTTCATCTGATAAAGACAAAGCTTTGTGGTAATTACAAAATAAATGTCAGTTCTTCTCTGTCCCCAGCCCCTGGCAATGCCATTTTATGTTTAGGAATTTGACTATTCTTTGCACCTCACATAGCTGGAATCATACAGTAGTTTTCCTTTGTGAATAGCTAATTTTGCTTGCAGAGAGCCTTCAACATTCACCCAGGTTGCAATATGCCAGAATCGCCTTCTTAGAATGTTAGAAAGCTAACATTCTATCATATTTCTGTAGGTTTTCATTTATTCAGTTATCTATCACTACACATTGGTATTGTTTCCCCTTTCTAGATATTGTAAATAGTGTATGTGCTCTGAACTCAGATTTATAAACCTCTTATCAAGACCTGTCTTTGAGTGTTCTGACATGTGCTTAGAATTGAGTTGCTGGATTATGAGACAAAATTCTATTCTCAAGTTTCTGAGGAATTGCCACAACAGACGACTTGCAGCAAAGGCTGAACTGGTTTCTTTATTTTTCATTCCCAGCAATGCACAGAAGTGCCCAACCTTCCCTGGATCACTACTGGCATTTCTTATGGTTTTGTTTTTTTTTTTTTTTTTTTTTTTTTTTGTATTTGTTTGGTTGTTTTGAATCAAATATTCATCCTACTGGCTGGAGGGAGCATTGTGCAGCTTTAATTTCCATCTACCTGACTGTTTATGATGTTAAGCTTCTGTTTCTGTGCCTTCTGGTCATGTACCTGCATCCTCGGGAGGAACGTCTTCATGGGTCTTTCGCCATTTTACAGCTGCTTGTTTTGCTGAGTTTGAGCACTCTGGACGTTCTGGCAATTCCTTGCCAAAAGCATGGCTTAAAATTTTTCTCAGACATGCAGACTATCTTTTAGCTCTTTGGCATTTTTCTTCCTTGAAGAACAGAATTTTTCTACTCATTTGCCTTTATTGTATCTTTTTTATGGCTTAGAGTGACCATTGTGTTTTGAGTGACCCTTCAGGCATAGCTAGGGCTGGACTTCTAGTGACAAACTCTCTCAGCATTTGTCTTCAAATGTTTTCAATGTTTCTATCACTTCCTAATTGGAAATTTTTCTCCATATGGGAAGTGTTCCACAGATAGTGCTCTTGATGGATAATAAGTTTGTGGGGGACATTTTGACTCTACCTGGAGACAGTCTCCACCCCTTCATAGTTTATTATGAGAAGCCTGATGAGGGTGCTACAGAAGACCTGGTTCAGTTGAGCCAGTTCTATCTCACAGATTTTAAGGCAATCTTTGTCATGGGAAAGTTTGGTTCCAATGAGTCTCAGCAGATCCCCAAGGATCTAATTTTCTTGGAATTAATTGTGCTTCTCTGGGGATTATACATATGGATTTAAACATCCTCGCTGCCCTTACTCCCCATTCCCTCTCTTTCCATCCTGAATCTTACAGGCTGTGTGTGCTTGGCTGCTTGATGATGTCTTCATAGATGTCTGAAGCTCTAGCCACAGATCAATCTTTTCTTCTTCTTTCTCTTCAAATCTGGCTATTCTTTCAATATTGCCGGTGCTCCCTGCTTCTCTTCTTTAGGCTAGCTCCAAACATCCAGTTCTCTTTCTTCTGCCTCCATATCATCAGGTTTCCAGGCTGTGCTGGCAAGCCTAGCTTCGATACTTTCCGCATCCTTTCACAACCATCCTTATAGCCTCTAGTGGATTTAGTTCTTGTATTTTACTCCTTTGGATTTCCCTTTTGGTTTGTTTTCTATGTGCTTAAAAAATTGCACATAAAATTATAGCTTTAAACCCCAATTAGTTTCTTGAATATCTTTTAAATTTCAACTTATATTTATGTGTACATGTATATGCAGTTGAGTGTAGTTGCCTTCAAAGATCAGAAGATGGTATCAGATACCCTTGTGAGCTGCCCAACTTGGGTGTTGGGACTTGTCTGTTCAGGTCCCCTCCACAAGGGGTGTTCATTCTTAAGCACTGAGCCATCTCTGCAGGTTCCCTTCCTGCAGTGTTTTTAAGGCTTCTGTCTAGCACTTCCTCCATCAGTTCTTTTCCAAGAACAACTCTTGTTGTTTTATTATCATCTTTGGATGGCTTACACATGTCTTTCTATGTTACTGATATTTGTTGAAAGCTGGCCATGGGAATGGTGATATTACAATTCAGAACTAGCCTTTAAGTTATCATAGATTTTAGGGAAGCCTCTTTCTAGACCCTGTTTTGCTGCTTTAAAGTTGTGTAACCTTGGACCACTCAAAGGTCCTCATCAGTACAGCCTCTTCCTCCACAAAGCAAAGGGTGTGATCAAATATTGTCATTGCTATGTGTTGCTGGATCTCCACCACCATGCTTCTCCAGCTGTGACAAACCAGGCTGGAGCTCATTCTGCCCAATGAATTGCAAGCAGTTGTGGCCTGCTGCTCCTGATAAGGCCTTTGGAAACCAGCCTGTGCCCTCTCAGCCCTCATCTACCTTGACACAGCTATTATAATGGCCACTTTTTGAGCATATATCAGCATGAGCCCTGACTCTGTGGTAGAAACTGGTGTCATCACAAGACTAAAAAATAAAGTTGCTGGGTGAAGCTTCTAAAATGTAAGGATTGATAGGTTCATGAGTGCATAGCCTAGGCCTTCCTCACCAACACACAGGTTTGGTTGTTTTAAGGGACATGTAAAAGTGTGAAACAGCTGTCTGGGACCAAGCATTCAATCAGTGCTTAGGAATCATCCTCACCTGTTTTTTTTCTACATGTAATCTGCTACTGGGGTAAAGTCATCTTTTCATGTCTAATAATCTGAGCCCTCTTTTCGTTTCCATGTGTGAAAAGCTCATTCAGGAAAATGTGAATCTGTGGGACCTCTAACTGAGAGCAGGCTGGCTCTGCAAAACGGTCTTTATGTGCAGAAAGGATTCTGTGTGGGAGTGGTTGGAAACAGCAGGTGCATCCATATAATAGATGTGTTTGCTGATAAACAGTGGCTGAACACCACCTGCTCAGGAGTCTACTGACTGTATCTCACCAAATGAGCAACTCCTCCAGGTGCTGCTGGAGACACACAAGGATTTTGTGATAACAAAAGCCTCGAGGCCAAACAACAGCTTCTCCCCGGGAAGCAGACCCAGGACGTCTGTGCTCTAGAATCTCTTAACAGTGTAAGCTTTCAATCATTGAAATGAACTGCACAGAGCCCAGGGTGCAATAAAGCTAAGATCTTCTCAAATGAGAAGACACATTTATATTCTGGTGCCTATCATCAACTAACCACTCAATCCCAACTCAGCAGTAGCTCCTGGGTGACTTTGACCAAGACACTTAACTTCTCTGAGTCCATACTGCTGTTTCTAAGGTAAGAATACACTGGAATGCTTGTCTTATAGGTTATTGAAAAGACTGAGTGAGATATTTAGAAAAACAATGGGTACAATGTCTAATCTATGCAGAAAGACATCAACGAAGACCCAGTGCCCATCACTGCCTCATTATCATAAGCACTGCTGAGGCCAGAAATCTGTGCGTGGTCTTCTGTGATCAATGGACCATGTTGACTGCAACTGCACTTTAGAGAAAATGATTATTCAAATAACTCTCATTTATCTAGACCAAATTTAACCCAACAAATGAACTGTTTTAAGCATTGTATTATGTTTTCTTACCAAGCTGGTTCAACATATCCTTATAGAACTTCCATATAAATGCTAGTTGTATAGCTAGGAAATCAGGATTGGGGGATAAGTCATTTGCCTAAGATAGAATATCTTTCATAACTTTTGTATTTTAAAAATTAATTGTGTGCATGTGTGCCCACACATGTGTGCATACAAATGACCCCCTGCCTGAGACAAGAGACCAGATCCCCTGAAGCTGGAATTACAGGTGGTTATAAACCAAAGAAAAATGCTGGGAACTGGACTCTGGTCCTCTGAGAGAATAGCAAGTGCTCCTTACCACTGAGCATCCCCTTGGACCTTGGTAGAGGTGAGATGAGTTATTTTGGTCTGCCAGTCTTTGTTTTTGTGTTCCTAGTACAATGTCAGGTGACCTAGGTAGCCACCTTAAGATATGGTATTATTAGCCCTCAACCTTAGTAATTCTAGCCAAAATGCATCTCTTATTTACTAAATCAAAATGTTTAATAATATTGGCATTTACAATTATTTACCCTGCCTTACCCCAGTTAGAGAGCATTCTCTTGTCTTGCTGAACAGGGGTTCAGGCCCTTTCCCTATATAAGGAGATGGAAGGATAGAGCAAGCAGAGTCACAAAGGCACTTAGTCACAAGCAAAGAACACAGTTCAGGTCCTCAGAGAACAGCCCATGACTCTTCTTCCCATATCCATAGCAACGGAAGCCAACTGTAAAATACTAATCACCACAATTAGAGAAAGTGCCATCAAACTCTTGTTTTCAGTTCATCTCAGGAAAGACAAAGGCCTCAGCTTGCTTATGTGGCTTAGTTTTTCCCAGCTATGTTGTCTTCTTTGTAGTGAGCAAAATGAAAAAGGAAATATCCAGTTCTAGAAAATAGACCCAAGGGTGTGCCAATAAAGACTTTGCCTAAAAATAGACTCAATTTGGCAAGATCCACCTGCCATTCCTAATAAAGCAGCAGAGGAAGCGTGAATCTGAAGCCCTTGGGAATTGTTCTCTTTCGTTTTCCTTTTTAAACTCCCCTATTTGTAGCCCCATTTTAATCAACACCATCAAGGCATAATTTTCCATAAAATAAAATGTACCCATTTTAAGCATAGCATTGGCCAATACAAAGGCCAGAATAGCCATCATCCCAATAAAGATGAATGCTCCCATCACTTCAGATGGCTTGCTTGTGAATTCTCAAGGCCCAGAAGATGTCATTTTCTTTAAGCAAGCTCTGTGGTGCAGTTTGCCTGTTCCAGAACTTGAATTAGATGCAATCCTATATCCCCCTTTGTGTTTCTCCTGCCTTTCCACCACAATATGTCTGTGACAAATTTTTAGTTCTTTGTGTGGCTGAGTCAAGATTCAGTATTTTTATTTATTTATTTATTTATTTATTTTGCACATGAGTACCTAACACTTCTAGAAACTTTCATTGGAAAATTTGTGGAAAGTTTGCCCTCTGAGTACTGGAATTAAAGGCATATACCACTACACCTAGCCAAAATTATGTGCATATGTATGTGTTTGTATGTGCATATTTGCTTGTAAGTAAAGGTACCCTCTGAGTTGAGGAGGTATCAGACCCTGTGGAGCAATAGTTATAGGTTGTTGTAAGCTATTTGATTTGGGTTCTGGGAACCAAACTTGGGTCTTCTGAAAGAGTGCTGTTGCAATTTGAATAAGAATGGCTCCATAGAGACCTGGAAGTAGTAAATGACCAACCAATGACTGGCCCAACTTGAGGTCCATTGGATGGGCAAGAACCAATCCCTGACACTATTAATGGTACTCTGTTATGCTTGCAAACAGGAGCCTAGCATAACTGTCCTCTGAGAGGCTCCACCCAGCCGCTGACTGAAACAGGTGCACAAACCCACAGCCAAACATTGGACAGAGCTTGAAGAGTCTTATGGAAGAGTTGAGGGAAGAATTGAAGATCCTGGAGGGGAGATGGACTCTACAAGAAGACCAACACAATCAACTAACCTGGATCCTTGAGACTCACAGAGATTGAACCACCAACCAAAGAGCATACAAGGACTGGACCTAGCCTCACCCCAAATTTAACAGAGATGCAGATTGGCCTTCATGCAGGTCCCCCAACAACTGGAGCACAGCTTATTCTGGCTCTGTTGCCTGTCTGTAGATCCTTGTCTGGTCTCAGTGGGAGAGGATGTACCTAGTTTTGCAGTGCCCTGAAGTGCCAAGGAGGGTTGGTACCCAAGGGGGACCTCCCCATTTTCAGAGATGGAGAGGAGAGGAGAGAGGAGACATGGCTGTGTGAAGGGCAGGTGCTGGGAGGAGAAAGAGGGGCTGTGATCAGGATATAAAGTGAATGAATGAGTGAATTAATGAATGATAAATGAATGAATAAATAGGAAAAATGGCTCCCATAAATTTGAATGTTTAGTCACCAGGGAGTGGCATTTATTTTTTATGTACTCTAGTTTTATAAGCATAAGGATAATCATATGGCTGAAGTGTTTTATCTTTTAGTCTATTCATATAGTGAGTTATATTGATTGACTTTAATTCTGAATCAACACTACATACTTTGGAAAACTCACTTGGTTATCATTTGTTTCATCTCCACAGGTTACTGAATCAATTTTGCTAATACTTAGTGCATTATTTTTTTACCTCTGCAATGAAGAATATTGAATTTTTTGTTTCCTCTTGAACTACAGACAGTTTACATTAAAATGAGGTGAATTTTTAATTGTTTTCTTTTAAAATATCAGAAAAATATTCTGTTTCTAACGTGTAGATGTTTTAACTCATGTTACAATCCATCATATTTATCCATCTGTCAATCATTTCTCATTTATCTGGAATCTACATATATACTTATATATCTATAATCTATCATTTATTTATATAATCTTTGTATCTGCCCTATCATCTATCTATCTATCTATCTATCTATCTATCTATCTATCTATCATATCTCTGTATATATAATCTATATATCTATCATCTATGTATTATTTATTATCAGTCTATCATTTATGTACATATATATTTTTAATCTATCATCTGACATCTATCTATCTATCTATCTATTTTGTATCTATTGATCTATTCATCTATCTGTCATCTACCTCTATCTACCATCCATCACCCTTACTTGCTACTTCTCAGGGTTTCTTGTTCCTTTGGATTACCACTTGTCTATTACACACTTCAGGACACTTTCCTTTTTACATTCAACTTGATTTTGCACTCCCCCCCAACTCCCTGAAATTCTTGGACCTATCTTAATACTTTTGTAATTGTAGAAAATTTGACAGTATTTTGTCCTTTGTATTTCTGGGTTACTATCATTCCCTTGTACTTACTGGGCTCAATTGTAGTTTGAAATTGAAATGTTCCCCATAGGTTCGTGTATTCAAAAGGTTGTCCCTGAATTGATGGTGTTGTTTGAAAAGATTATGGACCTTTAGAATCTAGGGCCTCACTAGAGGAAATATAGTTAGGGATGGGATTTGAGGTTTAGATAGCCTGGCTTCACTTCCTTTTCTCTGTCTCTGCTTCCTGTGTGTGGGTGAAATGTGATCATCTGCATTCTTGCTCTTGTAGACATGTCTGCCTGGCCCTTTGCATGTCTTTCCCTGCTATGATGGACTCTATTCCCTCCCGAACTGTAAGGCAAAGCAAACGCTTTCTGCCTAGGCTGCTTCTGGTTGAGATGTTGTTACATCAACATAAGGGAAGCAAATATAGGCTCCCAGACATTCATGTCCTGGTTCCTGGATGCCTTGTTCAGTCATAGATAGTGTGTAGAGGTCAGAGGGCAACCAACTGTGGCTTCTAGGAACCAAACTCAGGCTTTCAGACTTATACCACAAGTGTCTGCTGGCCCCTCTCACTGGTCCAGTAAAACTGTTTTGCTTTTCATTTTAACTGGAGAATTTTATTATTAAATTGTGTTTTGTTAAGGTTTCCCAGAACTAGCTAACTTGTAATATCTGTCTCTGCAACCTGGCCACTACAACAGAATAATTGTTGGACAGAGTCCAGGGTAGGCCTTACTCTAGGGTACTCATATAATTTGTGTTGCATGTTTTTTGAGAGCCTGTGTATTAGGCTTGGTTACAGGGAGGGGCTATTAGAAGGTGGAAGTCCTTAGGTTGCCAGGAATGGACCCTTGAAGAGAATCTATCTCTGTTCCTCTGTTGCTGGGCTGATGAGTAGCTTTGATCCACCACACAATTCCATACTATGCTGTCTCACTAACTCCAAAACTCTAAGCCAGAGAAACCTCTTCTCTAGATAATTTACTTACCTCAAGTATCTTGCTATAGTCATGAACAGTAAACTGAGATGATAGTGTGAATATTAAGCTATGATTTTTCACTTTGATGAGGGCACTGAGGATAATAAGGTGTGAATGATGATGGTGTCTTCATTCTTACCAGGCTGAGATAGCATGTCCTTCATAATTTGACCATGTTTCTCTACTTAATGTTCATCTAGATAGCAGCAATTTCTTTAAAAGCCTCACACTAAACACACACAGTTCAGCCTTTAGCCAAGGACACCAGAAGGATCTCACATAGGCTTTGGGGCATCCCATTTCCCATAGTTCCCTTTGCATTTGACATGCCAACGATTGCAGAAGTTTTAGCTATCACAGCTGCTGTTCTCTGCTCACTCAGCCTGGCATGAATGGTGCGCTCTGCTTGGGCTCCAGCTTACTTGAATTACAATTGGGAAATCATCTCCAAACAGAGAATTGTGGCCATTGTGTAGCTCAGTGTGGCAGTATTATTTCCACATGTGTCGACTATGGATGGGACTATCATCTTGCTTTGCTCAATGTAGCCCCTGAAAACACTTGCCTTATTTACAGATTTTAGTTCCTTAATTTATTATATTAAGAAGCCTGCCTCTACTTACTACTGCTCTGAATGCAGAATTTTCATTTACTGTTTCTTTCAGTTTTTTTTTCTTTCCCAAAGAAGCCAAGGAAAAGTGGTTAATCTTAGTTATATCTCCAAATTGATAGACTATAGTCGATGGCACTGCTTAAGATTTGAAGTTTGGAGTTAGGAGGTTCTTTGTGTAGCCCTGGCTGTCCTGGGACTCACTCTGTAGATCAGGCTATCCCTGAACTTAGAGATCTACCTGCCTCTGCCTCAGGTGCTGTGATTAATCTATGAGCCACCATGCCTGCTAATAAATTTTTTTTTTTTTTACAGTCCTGGAGTTTGATGCCAGGGCCTTGCTCAATCTTTGAGATAGGTCCCCAGCAAAGAGCATATTTTTAAGTTGAACGTTCCTCCTTTCATAAAACCCAAAGGTGGGTGAAAGGGAATTTGAGAAGAGGATAAATTATTCCCTCAGAGTTAGGCAAGTCCTGAAGCTTGAATGCTTTGTCACAGGGGTGGAGGCAATGCTGGGGATGAGCAACTACTTGCAAAGATGGTTGGTACCCACTAAAACTTCTCTGTATGCAGGACACTCTGGGGAGGAAGTGATTCTAAATTAAGCCCATAGGGGTACAAGGTAGTTAACTAAGTTAGGTTGTCCTAGAAGCAGAAAAGAATTCAGACAAGAAAACCAAAAACAAATGGTGAGTTGGGCATGCTTTAAACCCCATTACAGAAGACATCTGATTGAACTAAGGCATCATAGTTACCTGTCGAGTTGGCTGACATCAGTGTCCAGGGTCTTCTCAGGAGTAGAGAGCTTCCAGAATAAAGAAAGACATGTTAAACAGGCAGAACTTTTGGTAGCCAGCACGGAAATCCACCGAGAACTTTAATATATATATATATTATATATTATATATATTATTTATATATATATATATTCTGAAAGTATTCTCTATGAATTTATTTCAATAAGAAAAAATCTACATACATAGAAATGGTAAAGAAAATTAAATTAAATAAATTCGACTGTACCCATATGATGAATATGCATCATACCATGATCAAAAGTGATGTTTAGGGAATATCTATTTACACAGGAAGTTGTGCATGATTTAATGTAAAATGATTAAAAGTAGACTGTCGATGAACATCTCCACTGTGCATGCTGTAGAGACAAATAGACCCCTAAATTGCAATTGTCTGGTAAAACAGAATCTTATATCTTACTCATATTCCAACAGGATGCAGATTAGACAGATATCCTGAGTGATTTGTCTTTGAGCTGTTAACAAAAGATTCAAGGATGATTCTGCTATAGGCCAGAGGGTTTGGAGAGAGAAAAGTTCCTTGTGCAGATCAATTTGTTCTCTGTTCTGGAAATGTTTCACATCATTTCTGTTCCATTGTTCTAGCAAAGCTTAATAGCAAGGCCCAAACCCATTTGGAGGGAGATACAGAAATACTGAGGAACATACTGTTATAGATGTAGGGAAAAGAAAGTCTAATACATTCTGATTCTAATCTTTGGAAAACCAACCCATGAAGTTGAAGAGCTTACTCAGTAGTTAAGATCACTGGCCACACTTGCAGAGAACTTGGTGTTAGTTCCTATCACCTACATGGTGGCTAACAACCACCTATAACTCTAGTTCCATGGGATCTGACACCCTCTTTTGGCCTCCATGGGCACCAGACACCCACGTGGCACACAGACATAAATGTAGACAACAAGTTCATTTAGTGCAAACTTTTAAACAAGAAAACCAAAGTATTCCATGCATCTAAGCATCATCGGCCTGCCTGTGCACTGTTTTTCCATTTATTCATTTACTTAGCTGTGTTTATGATGGGAAGGAACTTGTCAACATGCACACAGGGACTATACACGAACCAACTGGGTAATTTTCTTTTCTTTATACAGAATTACATGCTTACATGGATTATATACAACTTACTGGATGATCTTTTCTTTCATATACTGGGGTTTTGAGCTTGCTATACTGTATTGCAGTTATAATGAAAGATATTGTGACTAGTTTTACAGAGAGCCAGCCAACACACTCCAGCAATCCCTAATGTTGAGGGGGATAATCATTTGCATGAGCAGTTACTCTGGTCACAGATGGTTTGCAAGGAGATACAGCTTTGTGGCTTCTGGCTACCATCTCTGACCTGCTGTAGCAAATGGTTAAGAAACAGTCAGTGATAATAGCCCTGTGTTTGTTAACATCTAATCAGATGTCTTACCAAGGCTTGAGAAGTTCCTTGTGTACTTTCTTGTGTCAACTCAACTTTTTCTTTTGTATCAGTGAGGACAAGCCCAGCTTGTAAGCTTTCATTTTAAGCAAATATACTCAAATTGTCTAGCTAATAGCAAGAGAAAAATATTAAGCCTGAAGGCATTGGACAACAATAGACATGTTTTGCTATATGTATACATGTTCTATTGTCCACTATGTGTAGAGATGTGACATCTCCCACTATGTGTGCAGACATGTGACAACTTCTACTGTGTGCAGACAGGTAACATCTCCCTCTATATGTAGACATATGACATCTTCCACTGTGTACAGACATGTGACATTTCCCACTGTAGGCAAACAGGTGACATCTTCCTTTTTTTAAGTAGACATGTGAAATCTCCTACTCTGTACAGACATGTGACATCTCACGCTGTGTGCAGAGATGTGAAGTCTCATATGTGTGCACATATGTGGCATCAACTTCCACTGTGTGCAGACATGTGACATCTCCCACTGTGTACAGACAGGTGACATTATCTCCCACTGCGTGTAGACAAGTGCCATCATCTACTGTGTGTAGACATGTGACATCTTTCACTATGCATAGACCAGTTATCATCCACTGTGTGATATCCAGAGACAGGACTAAGATAGAGGAGTTTCACAGAACAGAGTCTTACAGTAAGCTCTCAATGTCTATAGCAGCAACAAGGTTAGTCAGGAACACCTGCCCTGAACCAGAGGATCAAAGACACTCAATGCCCATTAATCCAGGAAGGTTCCCTGGGAGTAAGTCTGAATGTGCTTAACTCCATCATCCAACATCTTAGAACATCTTCAACATCTTTGACATCTTCAACATCTTCAGGCTAGCTCCGCATCCATAGCCTTCTCCTGAGTGTTTCCTAACTAGTAAGCAGGCAGGCGCTGCTTGGGGAGAGAGCACTTTCTGAAAGACACTCAGTCAAGCTATACTGCTATGCAGACACTGAAGTGACAACTGCCATGGCATCTGCATGCAATCAAGACAAGACAATCAGCAGAAGATACACAAGGCTACTGCTGTCAGAACAAGCACTATTACTGTACTATACACTACAGAAAGTACTAAGAGGACATGCCACAATGTTGACAAGTTATAGTGAAATAAATATATGCTTACTGTTTTCAAGTGTGACACACCATGTATGACAGTTGACACACCTTTATGTAACCAGAAATGCCATGAGTTTATTTGCCCCACATTATAACAAACATGGAGTGACAGGTTACAACATAAAGTTATAATGACTGCAGAGTTATGGTGGCACTAGGTGATGGGACATTGGGAGCTCCATTTTAGTCTTAATGGGATCACTGCCACATTGCTGACTTCAGTTATTTAGAAGATGCAGGATGGGAATTCCCACCATCTCAGGGCCTTCACACGTTTTGCCACTCCAATACAACTGAGTTTCTTTGTTTCATTTCTTAACTATCTCATAATGAAACTTCATATTTCAGTTCAGTTTTCCCAGAAAAGTTCTCATGTGGTCCAGAGTGCCCAGCATACCTTCCATGCTTCTTTCTCAAATACTCACCACAGGAATACACCTGTAACTTCTTATTTGATAGACGCTTGCACCCCAAATGACAATGCAGGCTCTACAAGGAGAGGATGCCTTATTATTTTATTCATTTTGTTCTCTAAGAATACCGTGGCTCAGGCATTTAATGTACATTTAATGTCAAAAGAAGATAAATGAGAGTTTCTGTGGAAGTGAGTATATCACAGGGAGGGTAAGCAACTTTCCCTGGGCCTTAGAGTCTTGAGAACATTCTGCTTCCTGTGAGATACACAGCAAGTAATAAGTAACAACTTGTATTAATAGATGTTCTTGGAGAAGCCAAGTAAAGACAGCAAGCCAAGGGTTTCATTTTGTCAGCCAAGCTCTGCACAATCTACAGTTATTACATTATATTCATTTTGCAAATTGAGAATCATGAAGTTACATAACATATTCAGGAGTCTAAAAGTGCTTTCGTGTTTGTCTTTAAAGAATTATAAATGTTTAGGGAGTAATGGGGCAAGAAGTCACAATGCCGGTGACAATGACAGGGTGAAGATGTGAATCCAGTTTGTGAATCTAGGACAACTCTTACTAGGTCTCCTAGAACCCAGGAGAGATGCAATACACCATAAAAATGATTGGGAAAGGATGGGGTCTCTGAAAGCAGAGAGGGCGGAAAGGCTGGTCTCTGCCAGAAGAATCAGTGTGTTGTGAGGAATTGGTGAAGAGTACATCAATCCTCACTCCAAACACAAGGAAGCCAAAGAGCAAAGGCCTAGTGGGGTAAGAAACAGGGCAAACAGCCAGTGCTGCTGAGTGTAGGTGTGAGGCACGCACTATACAAGAGGGTGAGTGTCCAAACGAGTAAACACAATATATGTGCTAAAGGGTGGGTGACTGAAAAGTCCCAGCTCAGACACTGATGTGTCTAAGTTTAAAAAGGAAGTGTCAGGTTAAGGGCATAAAAGTCAGTCTAGGAGAGTCATGTAGCCCTCCTTTCCCTCCCCTTCCCTCTCCTCCCTTCTTCCTTGCCTCCCCATTCCCCCTCCCATTCCCTTTCCTTTTCCCTCTTCCTCTTCCTCCTCCTCTTCCTCCTCCTCCTCTTCCTCCTCCTCCTCCACCTCCTCCTCCACCTCCTTCTCCTCTTTCTTGTCTCTAGCCTGCATACACATGATGGACCACAGTCACATCAGAGAACACATTCTACCCATCATGCTATAGGGGAGCTCTTATAATCCAGGCTGCTGTACCTATAAGTGGGAGCTGCAGGTGATGTATGCTCTACCCACTAAAGGAAGACCCTATTTCCCTCTCCACTTCTCACAGCTTCTCATAGACACTGGATAGTATAAGGACCAGTGGCTATATAAGAAGAGATGCTGATAAAGTGGGTACTGTACACTGGAAAGATTTGTTTTTGAAAGACTTGGTGGCTCATAAATAATCAACTTCCTATCACCTAATTAAGGACATGGGCTATGCAATCCAGGCAACCAGGATTCAAACCCCGAGTCTACCACCTCCTGGCTGTGTGAATTCAGGGAAACATCATTACCTCTCTGAACCAAAATTCCTCATCTGTGTTGTCTCATATCCCTTCAGAAGATTCTGTGAGATCCCTAAGATGCATGAAATACATGGTATCTAAAGTCAGTAGCTGCCACTGAGTTGATGTGCTGATTATGTCAATGGGTGCTCTTTAAGAACCACATAAGAAAGCAGACAAAGATATTCAAAGTATGGAACCAGCCTGAACCTGGTCTTGGCAATGTCTGCTGAACTTCTAGATAGCTCAGGAATTCTAGTTTTCAGTATTAGATCTTGAGACTCGTGTGTCTGCATAAGAATGTGCATAAAAGAATGCTTGCTGCAGCACGCTTAGTAATTTTATAAGAAAAAGTGTATGTCCATTAAATTGGGGACACTGGTTAAGTAAAAAACAGTACAGTCACAGTATGGAACGTTAATTATAGTTTAAGGGAAGAAGATGAATCTATGCTCCATAGTTAAATAGACAAATAACGAAGCATACATGGAGTATGATAAAATTTATGCAAAACAGGATTTAATTCTATGCTCTAATCATGAGAGAAAGATCTGGAAATGTTTACAAAGCTGACATGTGTATCACCAAAGAGAAGAGGAGCCAGAGTTAGTCTTCCTGAGCTAGATGTGACGGTACAGCTTGTAACCCCAACACCTGGGAGGTGAAGTCAGTAGGATCATGAACTGGAGATTCACCCATGCAAAGCCCTGGGTTAAGACAACTGACAAGAAAATTTAGGTTCCTAGACAAAAGAAACTGTAGAAGGACCTCTACTTTTTAAAAATAAATTATTCTTTGTGTAATATGTGACTGCACCTGTGAAGGGTACATGCATACCAGGGCATGTGTGCATATGGCCTTCAGGGGTCAAGCCTTACTTTCCTACCTTGCTTGAGACAGGGTCTCTACACTTCTGCTTTGGCCAGGCTGGCTGGTCCACAGGCTTCTGGAGAGCCTTTTTTCCCACCTCCCCATCTGCCCATAGGTGTCCTTGGGTTACACATGCTTCCAATACTGTATTTGACTTTTATGTGGATTTTGCAGATCAGAAATCATATAGTCAGGCTTGCAAATTCATCTTCTCAGCCCCATATCTAGCTTTTAAATCTTTTACAAGAACATATTCACATATAGCATGTGTAGTAAAAATTTTAGGAAACCAATAGAGAAAGCTTAATCCCTATGTACGGCTGAGCCCAGAGGGTAGGATAAATTCCCCAATACCTAAGTTCAATATCTAACTCTGACTTCTTCCCAGGGTATGAAAGCATCCTCTAAGATGTGCAGATGTGGAACACACAGCCTTTTATTTCTTCTGTCCTGCACAAACTGTTTTTGGAAAGAAATTGTATGAGAATGGTTTGCCTGTGCTTAGAGTTTTCTGGAAGTTTCCCGGAACAGAGATAACTGCCTGACCTCCTCGCACCTGGATCCATAGTTAATAGTCTGTAAAAGTAGTGGTCTCTGGACCACGAAGACAATGTGAGATAGAGTGTGGGTGTTCACAGGAGCCAGCTACTGTCTGAAGAGATGCTAAAGCAAAGATATAGATGGAAAGTAGCAGGATGCAGCTGTGAGCTGCCATGAGTAATCAGGTGCTCTGGGCAGGCAGGTGCAATGGTCTGGTGCTCTGAGAGCAGAGGAGAAAGTCATGGATTAGGATAAGTTATAGATGTGTTTGACCAATGCCAAAATCATGGGATGCTGAGACAGGCACAATAGAGAACAACCTGGGAACTCTGTTTCAACAGCCAAGACTGCTACTGGGAGGCTGAGTGATGCCTTGTGCCCAAAAGAGATATTGAATCCCAGTAGCTTCCAGTGGCTTCCAGTCATTGCTGGCTTCCTTGTCCACCCGTGTCATGTTATGGGGAGACAGAATTGCTAAATTACAGGCTTCACAGCCAGGTTATCTGTAGTTTGGATCAGAACTCTGCTAGTATTAATTAAATTGTTTGTAGGTCTAGTAAGAAAACTATCTACAACATTAAGAGATTTTAACCAATAAAAAAATGTAGTTCTTGTTTCTTTTTATCACTAGGGATAGATACCTGGGTCTTGTGCTTGCTATGTAGGCACTCTGCCTCAGAACTACATCCCCAGCCCCATATTTCATGCTTCTTTTGTTCATCCACTAAGCGCCTGTGGGAGGCCTTGAGCTGTTTTTCTCAGTAGGTTATTGATGTCATTATCATCTGTAAAAGTAAAAAGAGAAAGCCCAATGAATTGGGTGCTGGCCCTGAGACATATCCTGTGTACTCACATTTCAATGAACATGGCACAAACATGACTCACAACTCAAAGGGCAGGAAGGCCAAGCATTTTATGCAAGCATGAACATCAGCACTAGAATTTACAGCAGGAGCAAACTCACCCTCCTTGTGTCTGATTGGAAGTGGCTGTAGTTTACCTAATCCTGTGGCTTTGATGTGAAATGTCCTCCATAGGTTCATGTGTTTAAATGTTTGGTTTCCAGATGGTGGCGCTGTTCTGGGAGGTTGTGGAAGGCTCTGGACATAGAGCCTAGCTGGCATACATAGATGGGCTGGCTCCACTCTGCTTGAGTTCTCTCTCTCTCTCTCTCTCTCTCTCTCTCTCTCTCTCTCTGTCTCTGTCTCTCTGTCTCTCTCTCCCTCCCTTCCTCCCTTCCTCCCTTCCTCCCTTCCTCCCTTCCTCCCTTCCTCCCTTCCTCCCTTCCTCCCCCCTCTCTCTTTCTGCTTCTTGACTGCTAGATCAAAGTTTCCAGTGCCTCATAAGCAGGCCATTCATGATATCATGCTTTCCTTGTCACAATAAGCTGTGCCCCCTAGATAAATCATTCCTCCTTTAAGTTGCTCCTTATGGGTTATTTGATCATAACAATGAGAGAGATAACTAATGCACCTAACAAGTGGTAGTTAGAAATAAACTCAGACCTGAAGAGATGCTTAGCATGATGCACAACCCCTAATAAATTGTCGGTGATTGCTGGCTTTATTGGAGCTAAGAATTTACAAATCCCTATTACCTACAATCAACTTGGCTCAGCTCCCTTCCTTGCCTAAACTATTACAATGGGGGCAATCTCTAAATAGCACAGGTGGGCTAACATCTTCCCTATTAGCCATCTATCTTCAAGATGTCAAGAAATTGTTTATGCCATTCCTGCTATTCGTAGTTGAGACCAGAAATGTGGCTAAGGTATTTGATGGATCACATGCTGAGCTAAGGGAAGACTGCCATGGAACCTGGAGAGCAAAAGTTGGATAGAGAGATTGTGCTGAGGGGTTTATTGCTAAAGCTTAGTCATTGCCAGAGGTGTGGGGGTTGGTGCAGGGAAGCTCATGATGCAGAAATAGAAGCAGGAGCAGAAGCTGCAAGGCAGGCGAGCAGATGGAAGTTATTTTTAAAAGGAGGTTGCACAAAGCCGTAGGTGGAGAAAGCTCTAGACACAGAGAACCAGGGCCATAGGTTAGAATGTCCTAAAGAGAAATCTGTATTATCTTGACAAGGGTGAAATTTTTCTAAAACCACTTCTTATGCTCTGTGTCCCCAGCATCAAGAATAAAGACATAATTTTAAGAGTCAACATGCAGTTTTCAGGTGATGGACAGCTACTCCCAAGCTGCTTTGAACAGAAAGGGAAGCCTATTGGTGAATGTAGTTAGGAAGTGTAAGACAGACATGGCTTCAGGCAGTGATGCATCTGGGTGCCAAAATGGTGTGATTGGTGGTATATATGTTTTATTCTGTTTTCTCAGTTATGATCTCATTCTTGTGCAGATTCTTCCCTCTAGGTGTCCCAGTGGCAGCCAACACCTCTCTACTCCCCAACACAGCAGCTAAGTATTTTTAAGCATTGATTATTAATTAACTCATCTGGGTCTAAGTACCTACTTCCCTGAGATATCTATTGGCTTGAGTCTTTCCCTCTATTGGAGATAACCAAAAGTGTATCAGTGTACCAGACCCACAAAACTTTGGTAGCCAATGCATGGGTAAGACTTGTAAGTATATATATCATCCATAATGAGATACTTAGAAATCCTCCTGAGACAGAGACAGAATTGCATTCCCTGGATGGATCCAAAATGACATTCACTGAAGTGTGCAGAACCTGGGTCAAAAGCACCCATTTTTTGCTGCACTTGGCACACCTATGCAAGTTCCCCCAAGGCCTGTTTCATGTACCTGCTGCTCTCGAGGGGTTTAGAACGCCCTAACAACCACTAGTTTCTTTCTTCCACCTGGCTCCTCTGAGGCATTTGTCTGCATTGGGCCCATGTGACTGCTGTTCTTTAAGGTCAGTCTTGGATGGCATCTGTCTCTGGTTGGTAATTGGATACTTAATGTGAGAGCAATGACCTGATGGATGGATGGCTTATGAAGATCCAACTGGAGGAAGTATTTGGGATTTATAAATAATTCTCAGAAATGTGCAGGACATGCACAAGCACATGAAGGTGGAGGTATCTTAATCCCAGTCCAGAGCCCTGTGTGCTGTAGCTCTGCCCTCCAGGAGCCTTTCTATCTTGGGATTTCCTTTACTCTTCCTGGAGAGCCTGGTCAAAGCAGAGGCTCAAAATCATGATGCTGGAAATGTTTCCCCGCTCTACTTTACTCTGTGTTCATGATTTTCCTCTGCTGGAGAAACGTTGAGAAGCCCCTGGAGTTTAGCTTACCTCCTAGAATAGCCATGCTTTCCCGTCTCCTTCTCCCAGGCAGCAGCCTGCTCACCCAAAATAGAAATGCTGGAGTATGGACCAGGTTGGTGATGCCTGGAGCCTGGAGCCTGGAGCCTGATTCTGGCAGCTAAAGAAAAGTGGAAGACTCCAGAAGTTCACATGCCAGACTCTGGCTCTGTGGTGAGGAGAAGGCAGCTCTCTGTGGCATCCAGAGCCTGGCACACAGCTTTTGCTGCTACCAACCCAGGCTTCTGGAAAACATGAGAGAAAGAAGGGGACAGTCCTGTAGAACAGATGGATCCATATAGAAAGTTTCCATGGGCCATCTTTATTTTATTTGAAACTAAGGCAGGGTGCAGTCATTTTCTGATGACCACTCACATAGACCCAGCCATCCATGTCATGGATAATCCAGCTCGATCAGTTATCTTCTAAGAAGAGCACTGTCATGACCCCCAACACACACACACACACACACACACACACACACACACACACACACACACTTTCAATGATGTAGTAAATGAATCACACTGTGATTGGTCAGCTGACCTTGTCCTTGGTTTCAAAGCTGGTGAGACAGCATGACTGAAGTGATCTCCCTAATGAGTATGGAGCATGGTGAAATAAAAGGTTTTGCTTTCAGGATATCCCTAGCTGCCTAACTATGCAGAAGTCTTGCTTTCCCCAACTGCAAAATGAAGCCAAAATAATAAGGTTGATTACCAAGTAAGACAGCACAGGTAAATATATATTATACAATATAATTCTGTGCAGAGGCGGAACAGCAAAGAAGACATAGACTCTCTACTCATAAGCAAATTATTTAAGCTCCATGAACCTAAGACTTGAAACCGGAGGTGGAAACTTTTTGCTAGATTATTTTATCTGTTAAATAACCAGTAATAATTGCTACTTATTAAGAATTGTTGTGAGTATTGACTGAAAAGGCACCTGAAAACATTCAGCACAGACTAGCATGTCACACTCAGACTCCAAGGAGGCTGCCTGCTGCTCTTACCTCTTAGACAGTGTATTACCAGCCACATCTTCATTTGCTGAGCCTGAATCATATGAGGCCCTGATCCAAACTCCCTTCTGTCAGATCCAGACCAGGAACAGGTTAGAGTGAGCAGATAAAAAAGGGCACCTCTTCATGGGCGCCAGTTGGGTATTAGCATGGTTAAAAATCTAAAGTGAAAACTTCTGGTTTCTTTGGAAAGTCAGTTGTGTTGGATGGTGTTTTTCTGGGGTAAACATGTGCAGGAGTGTTTTGCTGAAGCAGACACAGGTAAAAAGATGTTTTGCTAAAACAAACACATGAAAGGACGTATAATAAAGTATTCTTTGCTAAGGACACATATGTTTTGGCTTGCCTTCCATCATGTAGCTGAGTTCTGTTTGTTGTGACTCCATAGAGAGAAAAGCCCCAAACCCCTTCTAATTGTCTGGTGGCTTCTTGCTGCTTCCACAGACTCAGGTCAATTGGTAGAGTGATGCCAGCTAATAAAAACTCACATCAGGTTTTGCTACGACAGACTCATGTGCTGAGGCAAGACCTGTGGAGGACATGTGATGTTTCAAGGGAGTGTAAACAGGACTCAACGGACAATATCGGGGGCTTGCATAGCTAGCTTTACAACTCTTCTTGGTTTTGCATCTTCACTGATCTTCACTTCGTTAAGAGAGACATGACAAAAAACTCCTGACCTAATCGCTCCTGCTGATTCATACCAATTTGACTGAGGCCTGTTTGTTTCTGGTAGGTCATGCACCGCTACTGATTCATGTTTACTATCCCAGCATCACTAAACTGGATGGCTGATATATTCATAAAGTATTTGTGAATGGATCGAGCCACTGCTGCTGACTCCTGTGAATTGAACTGCTGATTTTCTGACAATGCAGATGAGATTTGGTTCCAAAGAACCTTTTCTAAACAGGTCCACTTCCCTGTATCCTAATAACATTTTTTTTTTTCTACCTCTAGTGGGTAGTGGGCTAAAAGAGAGGTTAAAACATTTAAAAACTGTTATTAAAATTAGAGTTTAAAAAGTTTAAAGTACAAAAATCTGATAATATTTTTCTTAGTGTGTTTAGTGTTCCTTAAGTGCATACTGCATGTATTACTGTTTCCTTCCAGCAAATAAGCAAAGCTGCCAGGGGTGGGGAAGTTGGCTCTCCCCCTCCTCACTCCAAGCAAAGGAACTCTCAGTTCCACAATCAACTGAAGCACTCCATGCCAGCAGCAACCATTGCGGTCACTTTGTGGATGACATGAGACAACTAAACAAAGATTGTGGATTATCACCCTGGGTCCTGAAGACACAGTTTTCAGCAGCCTTTTCTCTATTAGAAGCCTCTAAGAAATCTAGATGACTCTAGAATTATTTCTACTTTGGCCACAGGGGCGTACTATTCCCATTAAAGGGGTTATTGAGGTTGGGGCTGGAAGACTAGGCTGGGACTAGTCCCCAGTGTAAATCTCAGTCACCATGATTCAGGCTAAAAGGTTAAGATGTGGTTGGTCTGTTAGTTAGTTGTTTTGTTGTTATTTTTGTTGTTGCTTGACACAAACGTTTCATCTGAGAAGAAGGAATTTCAAGTTAGGAAATGTCTTCATCAAATTGGCCTGTGCACAGATCTGTGGGACATTTTCTTGATTAATGATTGATGTGAAAGGGCCTATTCAACTGAATAGAGTGCCACCGATGGGCAGGTGACTCTGGGTCATATGAAAAAAAAAATAGGCTGAGCAAGTCTTGGGGAGCAAGCCAGTAAGCAGCACTCCTCCATGTCCTCTGCTTCAGTTCCTGCCTCTGGGTTCCTGCCTTGAGCTCCTGCCCCAACTTCTCTTCATGATGGACTATACACTGTAAGTTGTAAAAAATTCTCTGCTGTGCAAGTTGCTTTTTAATTTTTTTATTTTTGCCATGTTTATCCCAACAAAAGAAAGCAAAATAAGACAGTGGTCCAAACAAATTGCTAAACAAATGATTGTGTTAGTCAAAATGCCCTTCCTCCTGTCACAGAATCAGAGTCTTAGGCTCACTGTTCTATTTAATTTCCGTCTCTGTGATAAAATATTCCCACAAAAAAAGCAGCCAAAGAGAGAAAGTACTTCATTTCACTGTGCAATTCCAAATCACAGCCCATCACTATGGGGAAATCAAAGCAGAAACTTCAATCATGCAGTCACATCACGTCCATAGTTATGAGCAGAGAAAATGAACTTGTGCATGCTTACTTGCCTTCCACCTTATGTTTAGCACAATTTTCCCCATTTGCATAGTTTGAAACCCTTCCTCCTTGCTAGGGAATTACACCACTCACAGTGGGCTGGGCCTTTCCACATCAATTAAGAAAGTCCACCATAGACATGGCTACAGATCAACCCAATATAGACAATGCTTCATTGATACTATCTTGCTGGGTGATTCTGGGTTGTGTCAAGTTGATGATTAAAGCTAGTTGTTATACTCAGTCAGATTGTCAGCTAAAAGACTCTTCCTCTGTTGCTGGAACATTAAGTCCAATGAAAGTTTCTCCAGGAGTGGCTGTTTCTTGCCTGCTTTTCAGGAGTGCAAGCTAAAATATCAGAGACAATAGAGAGAGGTGATGTCAGCAGTGAGAGATGATTGGCTGTTGAAACAAACAGCTAGATAACTCAATGGCAACCAGGAGAGGAAGAAGGGGTCAGAAGTAGAGAAAGACTGAGAGAAATGACTACAGGAGGGCAGAGGGCTATAAGGACCCAGAGAATAAACCTGTAGCCCCTTGTCACTGGAAGAGTGCCAGAGAGCTATAAAGTTGTTGAGGCCAAGAGTTTTAGTCCCAGGCTGAGAACTGTAGTACTGACCAATGCCAAGGACTAGGGCTCTGGTACCCATCTCTGCATGGGGACTGTAACTTGTATATGACTAAGGGCTTGCTTCCCAAGAACTGCTTAGGTACTCTGACAATAGAGGAAGCTGCCTGCTGCTGCTTACTTTTGTCTACGGTTGCTGTATCTCTGAGGGAAAGGAAGGCACCAAAGACAGCCTTTTGAATGTTTTCCCCTCAATTATCCAAGATTTCAATTTAGGTATAGCCCAAGAAATCCAGGCAACTGGCTTGTGATGAGACAACTAGAATGCTTTGAAAGTACCCAGAGAGGCGCTGATAGGTTCAGACTAGGAAAAGGGCAAATATAAATGAAATGAGGTCATTGCTAAAGTGAGGAACTGGGGCCTCAAGAGATGCTTGGTACTCATGCAGAGGACCTGAGTTTGGTTCCCAGCATACACAGGGAGGCCCACAATCTTATCTAACTCCAAATCTGGAGGATATGTCACCCTCTTCTGGTCTCCTTGGGCACCAGACATGCACATGGTACACATATAAACCTATTTATATAAAATAAAAATAAACAACTATTTCAGAGTTAGGAGTTGCTTACAACAAGGAAAAGTTGAGTTGAGAGGTCTGAGACTGTGTGTCTGGTTTTTGTCACTCTTAGACCGTGCATTAAGGATAGACCTGCAAAGTTTTTTGGCCAAGGTCATTGTGATGGCTAGCAGAGCTGGGGTGTGATTTCATTACATACCAGCAGGTGTCGACGTTGTCTATCTTGACAAGCACACGTGTGCATGTGGGATCTAAAAAAAAATGAATAAAGGAAAGAAAGAAAGAGAGAGAAAGATAGAAAGAAAGAGAAAAAAAGAAAGAAAGAAAGAAAGAAAGAAAGAAAGAAAGAAAGAAAGAAAGCAAAAGCAAAAATAATTAATTGCAAACTCTTGTGAGCCAATACGACTTCATGTTCTCCCACATAAGACTTTTACATATGAGAACAAGCAGTGTTCCAGGCTACTCTTGATGGCTTAAAACATGGTTATTACATTTTATAAGTTAGGACAAAAGTCTCTGAATTCTAAGCCCTGGCTGTGAAAAATGAGCTTTACAACATCTATCCAAGAGAAAAGAGGAGAGAACAGGAGAAGAGGATGCGAGAAGGACAACACAAAGAAACGTCACAGCAGCCAATTAATTGATCAGAACCTTAAGCCATGGCTGGGGCATCTGGATTCAAAGGTGGAAGCCTTGTGACCAGGTTAGCAGATTGTAAGCCCATCTCTGTGAGCAGCCCCCTCTCTGTAGCGAATACACAATAAAAGTAAAAATTGAGGAGTGTGAAATCATCCGTGTTACCCACCAAACAAATGGTGTAGCATATAGTATAAGCTCAGCGAATATGAACTATTACATTTATAATAAACAGACTGTTTTTGCAGATAGAATGCTCGAATGAACCTAGTCACCAGAAATGTTTGTTTTGCTTTTCTGCTCACTTTGGTGTTCTTGAACATTGTGCAGACGGTGCCAACTAGTTATCAAATAACTGTTTAATGGGCAAAAAAGAATGGGTCAAAGTTACCTTTGAGAAGTGCTAATGTAAACATAAAGAGATGACACCAGGCAGTAACACTTATCACCACTGAGACAAGGAGACTCCTTCAGGATGCAGGAACAGGTGTTGCTCAGAACGCCTCT
Organism: Arvicanthis niloticus; assembly: GCF_011762505.2. NCBI lineage: Eukaryota > Metazoa > Chordata > Mammalia > Rodentia > Muridae > Arvicanthis > Arvicanthis niloticus. The sequence goes on along the minus strand of NC_047658.1, from coordinate 91,987,450 downwards.
GCAGGACAAGGGGCCATACCTTTTATCATGTCTCTCACAGAATGTACACAGAAAGAAATATGTAACTTATCACTGGGGCCCTCAAAATAAGCTATGGAGAAAGAGAGGATAACATGTGTAAGCCATACTCTGCCTTTCCCCGCAGGCTTTGGGGACACTAAAGCCAGCAAGAAAACACCAACGTCACAGTGGGGCTGGCAAGATGGCTCCACGGGTGAGAGCACATGCCACAGAAGGATGAAGATCTGATTTCAAATCCATAGCACTCAGGTAACAAAGAGGTCTGTTTGTGCTGTGCATGTGTCTGTACTGGGGACCGAATTGGAGACTTCTAGGGCTTGCTGGCTTCCAGCCTAGACCTCATCTCACCCTAGATATGATGAAAGTGATAAAAAGACACCCTATGTCCTCTTACCTCTGAGCACATGGGTGTATAACACACACACATACAAACACACCCCCCCACATATGCACAACACCATATAGTGCACACACATGCACACATATTATACACCCACACACACATACACACCACACATACACACACTATAACATGTAGGGACTCAGGCACACACACCACACATACACACATGCAGGCACACACAAAATGAACACACATGTATACACCACATGCATGTATGCTTGCAAGTATGCACACACACAGAGACACACATAAGTCTTATCTTTTCATGCACTTTTTGACATATTCATTGTAGTGTCTTTTATGTATACCAGTATGAGAAGTTCAAACTAATTAATCAAGGTCAAAGAGTGGGCTGTTGAGATTCTAGTTTATAGCTAGCTAGAAAGTACAGGTTAAAGAGAAGGGTTTGCTACAGATTTCTGAAATAAAGGTGGGGACAGTTTGGGAACTAATTTCTGACGTTATTTCCAGGTGGATAGTGTCTGCTGTGATCACATTAACGGATCTTCACCTGGTGTCCATCAAACAAGTGATCAGTTACTCACTGGGGAGAAAATTCCTATACATATGGTGTCAGTGATCTAGGTTGATTGTAAGCGTGAAAGTAGATGGGAAAACTGGCAATTTGTCCTGACAGACACATGGTGAAGATGATAATATTAAGAGTTCATGATGTAAATACTGACAGAAAATTGCAAAAGATTGTCAGATTAGATTCAGTAAGCAGGGCTCAAACATATTCTGCCTGTGAGAAATGGACTACCAATGTAGAGACTGAAATATTAAAAAGGAAAACAACATGAAAAGCCTTATCAAACAATCCATGGTTGTGTTAATGTGAAAAAAATTGCCAATGACCAGGAAGTCCATTTCCTAATCATCAGAGAATAAATTCTTAAATAGGACATGACCAAGCCAGACTTAAAACAGAAGCAAGAAGATCTGCAATTGCAATTGGATGAACAGAGAGTATAATCTGTGATTTCAATACTTTTCTTTTGATGATTGACAGAGTACATAAAGGGAATTAGCCACACCATGGATTTGTGAGCACTACCATCAAACACCTAATACACATTTATAATACACTCCACCAAACAATAGAAAAATATAATTTTTCAAGGGAACATACCACATTTACCATGATCGATCATTTTAAGGGTAAGAAAACTCTTAACCAGGTGTGGAAACTGATTCTAGCATTTGGAATCTGATATAGGAGGATACTGGGATGAACCCAGCTTGGGCTGTATTGTAGGATTTTATTTAAAAATGGAAAAATATATAAATATTTCAGAATTTAAAAGGATTCAAATGTAAATACCTACAATGCACTAGACTCTCCAAATACTAGAAGAAAGAATGTTGAAAGTTTTCTTCATTAAGAGCGATAAATGGGTGTGCAGTCATCCACGCATAGGTTGTCCATGCCCCAGTGAATGAGTTTGTAAAGCACAGAGTCCAGTTAGTGCCCATCACATTCATGGGAGTATGAGGTCACCCACTGGGCTCTCACATTCCCATGCGTATGAACAGCACTAGCTGGGTTCAATGCATTATAAAATGGAAAATTAAGGGCACGAATAGGATCAGGATACATTGTACATGTGTATGAAATATAAACAGAATAGCTACATAGAAAATAAAAGAAGGATAACTGTTTGGTGTCCTGGTTTGTTTGTTTGAGGTTGTTGCTATTAACTTGATGGGAGCTATAGTCATCTGGAAGGAGGAGCCTCATTTGAGAAAAATGTTTCCATCAGGTTGATCTGTGGACAAGCCTGTAGGGCATTTTCTTGATTAATAATTGATGTGGGAGGGCCCAGTATACCGTGGGCAGTGCCATCCCTGGTCGGAGATACTGGGTTGCATAACAAAGCACCCTGAGAAAGCCATGGGAGTAAGCAGTGAGGAGCGTTCCTCTGTGGTTTCTGCTTCACTTCCTGCATTTAGCTCCTGCCCTGAATTCCCTCCATGAAGGACTGTGTGCTGTAAGATGAAGTAAACCCTTTCCTCTCACAAGTTGTGTTTGATTATGGGGCTTATCAGAGAATAGAAAGCAGACCAGGGCGCTGGCATAACAGGTGATGGACAGTGTGTGAGAACAGTGTGTGATGTTCCGTGGGAACGCTGTGCAATGTGTTTGTACATGGTGCCCTAGCCACAGGTCCAGCTTTGTGATTTTCTATATTGGCTAAGAAAGAACAATCCTAAATTTTGTTTTAGCAAATGGAATAAATCTTCAATTAAAATAATTAATATGTAAATGAGCAAACGAACAAACAAATGAGCAACTAAATAAGTTCTCTACCCATAGTAGGATCAACTCCAGAAATGTAGAACTTAAAGCTCTTACTCTTACAATAGTTGAAAGTCAAACCTAACCATTAAATAGCCCACGTATCAAGGAAGAAGCCAAATGATAAGTTACAGAGGATTTTGAAGTGAATAAAACTAAAGATTCAAATTTCTAAGTGTTTAAATACCATTGAATCAGAATTTAGGAAATATTTTACACCTTATGTTATTCCTATTGGCATTAGTATGCCAATGTTGTTTGAGATCCCACCAGAACCTCCCACTAACTGGACTGCAACAGTATGTTAGATCTTGTCCAGACTGTTTCTATGAAGGTTTACAAATTAAATTCCTTAAACAAAGTAGTCCCAAAGACTTCAGAAGCACATGGTCAGATCTAATAAGTCAAAGCAATGACTTAGCTCTGTGTTCAGGTTTCTGTGTCAGTTACTCTTACATTACTGTGTATAATACCTGAAGAAACACATGTTGTTCATGATTTCACTTATTATATAGTGGAGAGGGTGTGGTAGAAGAGAGGGGGTGCAGACCATAGTAGCTCACATCATGTCATTTATGAAGCAAAAGAAAGTTAGACTAAAAACCCAAATATAATCTTCAGAGTCACATTTCCAGTGACCTTCTTCCTCCAGTAAAGGTCCACCCTTTAAAGCTTCTACCAAGTCTCAAAGTAGAGCCATCAGACGGTGACCAAGTATCTAACACAAACTTCCTTGGGGGAAGCATTCAGCTTCAAGGCATAATACCTCATGAAGATAGTCATAAACACTGACTAAAATGTTAACAATTCAGATCCAAATCCATTGTATGTAATGAGGATGGTTATGTGCTGATTTTGGTGTATCTGGGCATTAAGGCCAGGATTTTGAGTTTTATTGAATTTTCCAAAGTTCTAAGTTGGACTCCTCAACTGTAGTTCATAATATTAACTAACTAAAAGGGAAAATATGACAGCTTCACAAATGCAGAAGTAACACTATCAAAATCCCTGATTTCTAATGAAAACCTCTTGGTTAGACAGGAGGTGCAAACAGAAGGAATTGAATTTGATCCCCAGCTCTCCTGTAAAAGGAAGGCCCAGTGGCCAGCCTGTGCTATCACAGTATTGAGGAGCCAGAGACAGCAATCACCAAGTTAGATGGACTGGCTGAGTTTCAGGCCAGTGAGAGATTCTGTCTCCCGACAATGGTGCAAGTCTGAGATACAACGCCTAAGGTGGCCCCTGGTTTCGACAACCACATTCACCATAGACACATGTGCTCCTAGCCCAACCACTGTCCCCCAATACCCTCACCACCACCCCCAGACTGCCAACTTGGCTAAAAGATCTAACATCTAATATAAGCTGAAGTTTCCCAACATTTTAAAAAGTTGTTTTATTTGTTTTTGTGTTGTTGTCCGCTTTAAATCTGGGTCCCTGGCATGAAACTCTAAGTCTTTGGCCAGACTCTTTCTCTTCTGAAATGCTGTTTATCTGCTCAGGAGCCTCTGTTTACAGAGGCCAGTGGTGGTGGATGGAGACTGTAAATTATGGGCTGATTTTCAAGCCTGAAGGTGATAAATGAACAGATTTTCCCCCAGATTGCTGAGCAAACAGCAGCAGAGCAAACTAATGTAAAGATATAATCGTGATTAATCTCTTGATTAAAATAATTAATCTTGGTTAATTCTGCATTTAATCATTTCTTTTTATCAATGTCTAACATGCAGCTTTATAGAAATATTCATTTAGACTAATGGATATTTCATTCCTCCAATTAGTCTGTTTATTCTGAGCTCCTAAACGCCTTAAATTCTAGCTCTTACATTTTTAGGAAATCTCAGTCGTAATATCTGGGCAGAGTGTTTCCTTTATACCCAAGAAGTCCCTGCCATGTGTGGTTGAGGGAAAGAGAGTTAAAATTTCTCTGAGGGGCTGAAGGAGACTACCTGGCTGTCTCTTACAACATTTGCTTAAGTATCCCGAGTTTTACTCTTGTCTCCCAACTGCTTATTATGCTAAAAACTACAGGGTGTGTTTTATCAGAATTCACATGCATTCTTTTATACCTAACATCTGGCAAATCCTCTAAGACATGGCCTTAGCTTTCCCATGTCATTGAGGAGAAAGCAAAAGGCCAGAGTGTTTATGTGACTCTTCAGAATTATATGGTAGAAAACAGAGGAGGCATTGCTTCTCTCCTGGCTTCTCAGATCTCTTCTCTTCTCTTCTGCTAGTTGGAATAAGCTTTATAAAAGACAAAAGTGGTTTAGCAGAAGACCAAGGTCTGCAAATTCTTAAGTATACTGGAAAAGGCTGAATATCCATTGCAGCCCATCTGTCTTGAAGAAGCAGGAGTTCATTCATGCTTTTACTCTTGGCCTATTTATTGACTCCATGCCAAATGCTGTCCTAGGTGGTGGGAGCCCATCATGAACAATGGGCTTAAAATTGTGAATTCTGGTTCTTGTAAGAATGCTTTGGGCTTGAAATTTAGTGTTAGCATCTCCAAAGTAAATCACCCCAGCCATAGTCTACAGGATGCATCTGGTAAGAAGGGCTCATGAAGGGAAAGATGAGAAGAGAGGAATGGGTGGGATGGGTGGGTCAGGATGGCACAGGACAGGAACAGATGCTCCTCTGGATCACACTGGTAACATCAGCCTTCTGCTGAATCTGTTTCACTCCAGCATTTTCCTTCCATTACAACTTATCTGGTTTATTTATTGCTCATCTTATTCTTTTCTCTCTCTCCACACCATAATGTCAGCCTCAAGGGGACAGAAATTGTATTTTGTTTCTTGCTGTACTCTCAGAACACGAAACAGTGTTAGGCCCATATCACAGGAACTGGGTGAATCCTTCATTATATGAATGACAGGTGAAGTGTAGGGTCTAAATGACAGTAACGAACAGCAAGGACCATTTTCACTGCAGCAGCTCCATAGTAGCAATTTACTAGTCATCTCTCCTCATCTTCACAGGAGCCTTGATCACTGCCCCACTTCACAGATGAGAAAACCAACTGATGGAGAACAGGCAAAACAGCTTGCGCAAAGTCACAAAGACCTGCCTGCTGCCTGGATCACTGTGACCTGTAGAGTACCTGGTCAGTCTACCCCTCAGGGTTACTAGGTGCTACATAGTTTCCAAGATATTCTCTTGCTCAGACAATGTTTAACCATGGATGTTAGAAGTGTCCTAGATTTGGGTATACTTATTCTTTATATAAATTATAACAGGTTCACAGAAAAGTCACTATACAATCAATTCATGCTTATTTATTTTGATTTAATTTCCTCTGTGAGAACAGAGAATAATTGAGTGTAGCTGGGAAGGCAGACCTTGCTCATCTCTCTGCTCCACTGTCTCTCTGTAGGAGATCCTTGTCAGCAAGTAGGGCTGTTCTAACAGAAACAGCTCTATAACCTTGGAAAATCCTCCAGTGGGAGGCTCAAAGTCAAGACACCCTTGGAACTGGATAACACTATGATATATTTTTCATTATGTGGAAGAAGAAATATATTACTGACTTAATCCAACATAGCCATTGTTAATAAGCTGTCTGAGCCTTAGAAAAAGAGTGTGGCTTGTTCAAGGTCACACAACAATATCAATGGAAGTCTACCACAAGCTGGTGCCAGTGGGGCCTCTGCCAACGCCATGATGGATTCTATCAAAAACAAAACAAACAAAAAACCATGAACCTGAAACACTCTTTGCTGTGTCCCATTCATACTTTAGATAGGATCTGAGTACAGCTCAAACCTCCATCTTTCCTGAATCAACCCTTACTCAGATCTTGCTTTTGGATTTTAGATGAGGGTTTTGGTTTCTGTTTTCGGTATAACAAGACATATCTTTTTAATATAAGTATGAAAAATATTTAGCAATTTGTCTATAGTCCTATTATCTCAGCTTAATTCTTTACCACATTATAGCATCGGGTTTTTTGTCCTCAAAATGCTTCGGTGTCGTCCTCTAGCCCGCACAGAACCATCATCTATTATTCTGCCAGTTTGAGGTATCTGCCAGCTAAGCCCCTAAAGCAGAATTGTAAACTCTTGAGCTATGTGTAGAAAACCACTGAGGTCAAACCTTGGCTTCTGCAGAGAGGGACATTGAGGCCAGCAGTGGCCTCTTGAGTTCACACAGCTGGGAGACTGTGTTGCTGGGATTTGAACCCATCATTTTGTGCTTTGTTTTCTTTTCCCCATGTCCATTCACTTGCAGTGAGATCTGCCATGCACACCTGAACCTTCTCTGATCCACTCTGTTTTGTGTTGACATCAATAAAGACCAGAAATTTACTTATCATGGTTCTTTAGGCTGGGAGCCTGAGAACAAAACAGTGCTTCCTAGTCTCTACTTATATGTTGGTGTTTTTTATTTGTTTGTTTTAATTTTTTGCTTCATCAGCAGAAACAAGAGATTCTGTGAACTCACGTGGTGGAAGACAGAAATCACAGTTAGATGTTGCATAAAGCTTCTTTTATATGGCCTACATGTCATTCATGAGGTAAGAGCCCCATAGCCTTGTCACTTCTTAAAGTCCCACCCCTTAGTGTTGTATTATCATGCTGACAGTGTCTGAATTTGGGGACTCACTCCCACTGTTAGTACCTTCTGCGGTGATTTAAGGAGAGTGACTAGTTGGTCCCCAGTTGGTGGAACTATTTTGGAAGAATGTGGAGGTATATCATTGTTAGAGGGGTTATGTCATGGGGGTGGGTGGGCTATGAGTCTTCAAAAGCTCTCTATTTTGGGTTCACTCTTTGCCTCCTGCTTGTGGATTGAGATGTGAACTTTTAGCCACCATTACAGATTCTCAACCTTCCTGCTGCCATGCTTCCCACCATGATGGTGAGGATGCCTATCCCTCAATTAAACTCTTCCTTCTAAAGTTGTCTTGGTCATGATGTTTTATTATAACACTAGAAAAGAAACTAATACAAAAGTTGGTACCAGGGTGTGGGCTATTGCTGTGACAGGCCTAACCATTCTGCTTTGTTATTGTTGTTTTGTATTATTTTGTTTTGTTTTTTGGAGAAATATGGAAGACCTTGGGACTTCAGACTAGAAGGTGAGTAGAGACTGTTAGCTGAGCGTGGGCCAAGCTAGTAGATGTTTGGGCAGCAATAATACTGAGCGTTACTCAGAACATGGAGGTCCAGCTCGAGAGCTTTCAGAGAGGGACAATAATCCTAATAGGCTAAAGACCCTTCTTGTGATATTTTGAAAAGTAATTGACTAAGTTTTTGGCAGAGGAGTTTTCTTTTTTTTCCTGTTAGTTTGTGTTTGTTTGTTTGTTTGTTTGTTTTTCAAGACAAAGTTTTTCTGTATAGCCCTCGCTGTCCTGGAACTCATTCTGTTGACCAGGCTGACCTTGAACTCAGAAATCTGCCTGCCTGGCTGAGGGATTTTCAAGATAGCCTAATACTAACTTTGTTATATGGTTATTAGTAATCAGTCCTATACAGACCTATAGTAAAAAATGAGCAAGCAGGGCAAAAAGAAAAGCAAAATATACCATTTTAAGAGGAGAAGAGGGCCAGGAAATTGAGTGTCAGAGCCAAAGCTTGTGCTGAAAAAGATAAAAGGATTAGGGGGAGGCCTGGCTCTCATTAGAATAAAGGGAGGGGTGTCCTCAGGACTAGACCCCACAGGGTTAATTATGCTTTTAAACTGTGATAGAAAAGGGCCTAAGGAACATTCTACTCTTAAAAGTAGCAACCAAGGAAAACTGCTACAAATGTGATTGGGGCTGTGGGGGGGAGGGGCGTGCAGAATTCATCCCAAGTTGGTAGCCAAGTTTAGCAATGTTTCCCATTTAGTTCTGGCCTTAGAGTCATGAAGGACACATTAGTAAAGAGGTTATGGAAAACTGCTGAAGTCAGCCATGTGGTGGGGTGTACATGCCTCCCCGCCATCCCCAAGAGACCATTGCGTATAGCAGGGGAGTCCAAGCAAGGAGGCCCTTGAGAAACCATTGAGAGAAGCTATGAAGGTGAAGCCTGGGTTTTGTTGGAGGCCCTAAGATGCCAGAGCTGTGGATAACTGCCAAGGAGAGCACAGGAGAGCAAAGGAGCATAGTCATCCCAAGAGAGAGTGGTATGTTTCAAGTAGCAATGCTGGAAAGGCATCAGAGCCCTTTGACATCAGACACAGAGTTGCAGAACTTGGAGTTTGCCCCACTGAATTACAGTACTGTTTTGTTCCAGTATTTCCTCACAATGCCGGATTCCTCCCTTTTGCAATAGCAATGTGTGTTTTTCGCCATCATATGTTGGAAATGTATAACTGGCATTTTGATTGTAGAGATTATAGTTAAAAGATTGTCTTGAATGTCAGAAGAGACTTTAAAAATTCTTGAAACTGAAAAAACATGGAGAATTTGACTAAATCTGTAGCCTATGAGGGCCAGGGAGTAGAATGTGGTGGTTTGAGATACTAGATTCCCTATTGTTTGGAAAGCGTCTTAGTTTGGGTTTTTATTGCTGCAACAAACAAACAAACAAACAAACAAAACCACCATGATTAAATCGACTTTGGGATGAAAGAGTTTATTCGGGATATGCTTCCTCAGTACTGTTCATCAGAGAAAGAAGTCAGGGCAGGAACTCAAACAAGACAGGAACCTGGAGTCAGGAGCTGATGAAGAGGCTATGGAGGGGCGCTGCTTGCTGGCTTGCTCCCTATGGCTTGTTCCGCCTGCTTTCTTATAGAGCCCAGAACCACCTGTTCAGGAATAGCCCCACCCTCAATGGGCTCTACTCTCACCCATCAACAGCTAACTAAGAAAATGCCCTGCAGGCTTGCTTACAACCCCATCTTATAGACACATTTCCTTAATTGAGATTCCCTCCTATCTAGCTTGTGTCAAGTTGACATATAACTATCTAGAACAGAAAGAATTAGGATACTTAACTTTTTGAAGGAGGAATGTCATGGGGGTGAGCTTAGATACTTCAAAAGCCTCCTGGTTCCCAGTGTGCTCTTCACTTCCTATTTGTGGGTCAGGATGCAAGCTCTTCCAGTTGCTGCTCAAGAACCCTGCCTACCTGCCTACTGCCAACTTCACAATGTGATGGGGACAGACTCCTAGACCTCTTAAACCATATGGCCTAATAAGCCCTTTCTTCTAAAAGTTGCTTTGGTCATAATGTTTTATCATAGCATCAGAAATGAAACTAATACACTCCTCTAAAATGACCTACTGACCAAAAATCTTTGTGAGTGCCCAGCTCTGCTGACTAGCAAACTTAGTCTCAAAGACTTAAAGGCCAGACAGCCATATTTGCTTGCTTGCTGCCACACAGAGAGTATGTTGTCTGCATAGACTCTGCAGAAAACTGGTCAGAGATGCCCGTGATAGACTACAAGGTACCTGCAATTATCTTCAACTGCCTCTTGCACTTCCAGAAGATGTCAGACTCCAGATTCTGCAACCCTTCAGCATGGACCCACACCAGGAACTCTCCAGGAGCTTCTGGGACTTTAGCATTGGACAGAGGATGCAACATTACTTGCTCTTGTTCCAACTCTTCTAACATCTTGGACTGAGCAGCTACTGGGGACTGTGCTTGTATAGCATACAAATAGCCATTGTAGAACTACTGAGCTTCTTGTTGTGTAAGGCAATATAATGAATATGATATATATTTATGTACTATATAATACCTATATATACATATACACATATATACATTATGTATATATAATACATATATACACATATATGTACACATGTGTGTGTGTGTGTGTGTGTGTGTGTGTGTGTGTTTGTGTTCTGTTCTCTAAAGAACTCTGGCTCAAACACTTGGCATTTTATTTTCTTCTTCCCCACTTGAGCTCATTTGAAATTAATGATCTCACGTGGTCATGAGGTCTGGAAACCTAGTACAGTCTTTCACTTAAGGGAAGCAGTTATCTCTCTTGGAAGGCAGTTCCAACTCTCTAAGTCTAGACCTTGTGAAGAAAGCTGTTCTCTCGCCTCACCTTTGGAGTGGGTGCTGCGGGCTGAGGTGGCTGTAGGTGCTAGCAAGGGATGGAGTGGCTACCTGAGCAGACTGTAAACAGTGGCTGCAGCTTTTCTCAGCTGGATTTCAGAACTCTTTTAGCTACTTCCAGTCTAGTGCACTGAAGTTCTGTTGTAATCTTTGGAGCTAAATCCTGATAAAATTCCAGGTGCCCCTAAGTGACTCTTAGAATCATTTGGAATGAACTGACAGTAGCTGTGTCTCAAAGATGTTAATAAGGATCTATGGTGGTAATAGGACACAAGGTGGAAACGCTGTGTTTAGAGTAGTAACATGAAAGAGTATACTGGGAATTCCCTTCTCTGTGTCCTTTAAAACTATTGTCATAGTTTGTACATATGACATGTATGCATGAGCAGAGGTGTGTTTGTAGGTTAGAGAAGAACTTGAAGGAGTGGTCTCTCTCCTTCCACAATGGAATCAAACTCAGACCATAAGGTTTACATGCCAAGCATCTTTACCTATCAGGCCATTTTGCCAGCCCTTGTTCGTCATTTGATTATAAGGTCCTGGCTCAGTATTTGAGCTCTGGGACACAAAAATTTTCTTAGCATGACTGTAAAATTTAGAGGGGACAGAGATGTTCCCAGAGTCCCTGATGAATCACATAGGTTTGGCAGCATTGGGAAAACTTTAGTGGTGAGGGATGATGCAGCTAATATTTTAGTTTCTTTTTCTTGTCTCAAGTCCCATTAAGACCTTCAACCTAAAGTAAGAGCATCACCAATTTGCAGAACTGTGCCTTCAAAAAGAAAGAGACCTGGACTATCTTTTAATGACATATAGAAATGACTATAATGGGCTCAGTTTCTGCCAGGTTAGAAAAAGTGCTATGATCCTCTTAGGATGGTGCAGGAGGATGGCACAGGGGACCGGTTGTCCTATTTGCTCCAGGCACAACTGGAACTATGCCACTTGAGCAGACACAAGGCCATAGGTCTGCTGACTTTCCCAGGATAGTCACCTTTTAATTAAACCCATAACCTTTTTCATTCCAAGGGTCCAATTGTAGCTTTGAGATCCAAGAGATAAGTAGGTGTGGAGTGTCCTTGGTGTCTGGACTTAGAGCTGGTTGTGCAGCAGGGGTGGGCTGGGAGAGTGGTTTTCTGGAGCTGCAGGGCAAAGGGGAAGTGGATTAGGGGATGTGTGTGCCATTTACAATTCTAAAATTGGATTCTTCATGGCTGGGGACTCATCACCCTGTGGAGTCAGATCAATGTTCTGAGCACAAGGCAAACTCATGCTGGGTCTCTGTACCAGCCCCACCCCTTGACTTTTGACAGTCAAGTTGTTCAATCAATAAATAATTACTGGGCCCCCTGCTGTCCTCTGAGCTCTGGGCTAGAGATTTATTTATTGGTGCTAAGTTCAGACTATGCAGGGGGGCACTAGATAGGTCTGAATTTACTTGCAAATACTTTCTGAACTTCCATGATAGTAGCTGTAATTATTGCCCAAAATAATCCTGAATTTTTGTCAGGTGCTTTTCTAAATGATCTAAACATTTTTGGAGATTTGGTTCTTTCAAAAGCCACAGGAGGCCAATATTATCATTAGTTATACTTTCTAGATGAGGAAACTAAAACCTGCAGCGATCAGAACTAGTAACTGCCCAGAGGTTGAGCTCATGCAGCCTGCAGCAAGAGAAGCAGCCTTCTTGACTGTTTGGGAAGCGGATGCACCCCAACAGTGCTGAGCTCCCATCAAGGCCTAGGAGTAATAGAACTGTAGTTGCTTAGAGGCCAGCGTGTAGACATCACATCACTTCAGTCCAAAGCTTGTACATACCTCTTAGTAGCTTACGTCTTGCAAGTCTTTTACATCCTTTCTGCTTCATTTTTCTCCAAAGATGAGAATTTAGATGTCTACAATTACTGTAAGGACCAGTTGCATGATGGCACAAGACATGTGCATGCATGCCACTTGATCCATGTGGTCATTGTCAAACTCTGTAATGTCCAAAATAATAACAGCCACTACTCTGCACTGAAAATTCATAGTCCAATAAAAGAGAAAGTTTCTATGCTGAAGAGGTTATTTTCTAACTAATTTGCATATAAGAAACTAATACGGCAAAGTGACAACCAATTTTAAAATATAGCAATAACCGTGATATGGGCTCTTTCGATTGTCACAACTTTTTGAGAAGAAAAGCATATTATTATCTCACAGTGATAACTGGTAAAAATAAAGGTTCAAGAATGAGGATAATTGTTACAATAATAATAATGACACTGATCATGGTAATAATAAATAGGTTCTGGCTTATTCTCTGACAGGTTCTCACCTGGTAATTTTAAACCATGGCATAATATTAGCCTATTTTACAAGTAAGAAAATGAAGCATTGGGTTGTACCACTAACAAGTGCAAAAGTCAGGACTTGAGTCAAATCTTCCTTCCCCCTTCCCCCCAAAAGGTTTCTGCAAAATTCTCATTTGCAGTGTTCCGATTTCTAGAGCTATTAATGCACCGAGTACTCCTAGTGAATGTGGTGATTTTGAATATGCTTGGCCCATGGAAATTGGCACTATTAGGAGTTGTAGCCTTGTGGGAATAAGGGTGACTATTGGAGGAAGTGTGTCACTGTGTAGGCGGGCTTTGAGGGTTCCTAGTGTTCAGGCTCCATCCAGTGCAGAAGAGGCCCTCCTCCTGGCTGCCTGTGGAAGACAGTCTCTTGGTTGCCTTCAGATCAAGATGTAGAACTCTCAGCTCCTTCTCCGGCACCATGTCGGTCTGCACACTGCCATGCTTCCTACCATGATGATAATGGACTGAACCTTTAAAACTGTAAGCCAGCCTCAGTTAAATATTTACTTTTATAAGAGTTGCCTTGGTCATGGTATCTCTTCACAGCAATGAAATCATGAGTAGTTACTGTGGGGTAATGAAATAATGATCCAAGTATGACATTACTAGGAGGTGACACAGGATTAGAATCTAAATTATATCAAGCGTGGACTGTGACAATGTGGAGGGGAGATTAAAGTGGCAAGAACAAGAGTAGGCCCTGCATCAAGTGGGAAGAGTGGATGGGAGACAGAGCTGAACTGAGAAACAATGATCAGATCAGGACTCCATGTCTCAACCTAAGGGGAGTGTAGTAGCTAAGAGGTGTGAGGCAAGCCTGGAAGTCAGGACTTGGGGGTTTCTCAAAAGACAAAAGCATTAAAGTACCCAGACTTCTGCGTATGGTTATGTTCAGAACTTCTGGGATTATGGCTTTTGTTAGAATTTCAAGACAGTTTTAGTTGATTTAACCAGTTACTGATTTATTTATTTATTTATTTATTTATTCATCCATTCATAACCAAGACACTGTCTTTCACAGGCAGCCAGGAGGAGGGCCTCTTCTGCACTGGATGAAGCCTGAGCAGTAGGAGCCCTCAAAGCCCGCCTCCACAGTGACACACTTCCTCCAACAGATTTGAATGAAGAACTTTTGCATATGCTAGGCAAGCATGGTGCAGTGTAACTCTACATCTCCAGACTTGAGGACAATGTATAGTATGCAGCCATAGGGCAAAAGTAGGAAAGTAGGAAGGAATAATGTTTTCTTTGGGCATCATCCAGCCAGAAGTTTTCACCTATGTTCCCCCAACAAGAACTCATAGATTGTTTGTTCCTTAGCTGCCAGGGAGGGTGGGAGATTCAACCAGACAGCCAGTCCATTGCTTGGATTTAGCATGCATGGCAGAAAGAATGGACAGGGTAAACACACAAGAATAACTATTTACAGCACTGGACAGAAAGTGTGTGTGTGTGTGTGTGTGTGTGTGTGTGTGTGTGTGTGTGTGCGTGTATGTGTTACTCACAGGCCATCTAATGACACTCAAGATAAAGAGTGTTTCAGAGAAGCAATCTCCTGAATTTTCTTGAATCTTTGTCACATGAAATGATGATGTTCATGTTAAAGCCAGGTGTGATCCCAGGGGTAACCTGGGCTACATAATGAGACCTTTCTTAAAACAAAAACTCCACAAGATTATCAAAAATGTAAAATGAGCTCTCAGCTTTGAGCACTATCTAGGAGCTTGCTTATCAGATAGGCTATACATAACTGACCAAGCCGAGTCCATAGGTGGGCCTGTGACCTACAAATCAACTGAAGGTATGATTTTAGATATACTTGGAAAATGAAGCAAGCAAGAAAATGAAGCTAGGTAACTATTGTGTGACTCCTTTTAACATGAGACTTTGTCTGGATTTTCTACAGAGTTACAACACGGCAGGTATCAGTCTATTGTGAAAAAAAGAGGGGTAGGGCAATTTCTTTTTTCATTTTCTTACTGTAAATTTCTGTTTATCTCATCTGCTGCCTTTTCTCCCCAGAATCAATTGAAGGTTATTTTGGTATATTTTGGTGAGACTTTATGCTAAAATCACCACCCCCAATACAGATACAAATATTGTCTTCTTTATCAAAGACATCTCCCATGATCAAATGGCTACTTAGACACTGTCAGACTCCCCTGTGCCTGTGTGAGCATCTACTTTCTATGAAAGGTGATGGCAGCTCCTGACTCAATTCCCTGGATGGGTGTGTGTCTGGGGCAAGGTGGTCACTGCTATCTTTGAATCTAAAAGAAAGTTTTAGCTCTTTTTTCCTGCCATTGCCCACAGCACCAAAACTCTAGGAAAAGACAAAGTATTGAAGAAGGTGACATCCTGATCCTCCTTAATGGTCCCCAGGATTCTCATCAAGTCCTTCTAAGCCCCAGAGTTCAGTCTGATATAATAGAGAAGGTCACTTGTCAGAAGGACCCTACACTCGAATATACTCCAGAGCTACAGCCATTATTCCATGTTTAACCATGTCTCTCTCTGAATATCACCTTCCTTTCTTCATTAATTTAGCAGGCTCTGGCCTTGATTGTAGTTGCATGGAACAGAGATGGCAGGTACTATCTTTTTCCTTCAAAAATCCACACTGTAGTATTGCATCCCGGGAGACAGATACATACAACAATGAGCTTTTATAACCATACCCAAATGTGTATTAGATACATGTAACTATACATACACATATGCATGTTTGTATATTTACATGAACAGTATATGTTTCCCATGTGTGTATGAATACAATGTTTGAACTAAGTTTTTGGTCAAGAAAAAGTTGAATAAATAATGAGCTTAAAAAAATAATGAGTCTAATGGGTTTTTGTAGAAGGGAAAGTGAGTATAGAATGGATAGCAGAAGGAGGTAGTGATTAATATCAGCTACACCCAGTTACAGAAATGAGGCTGTGTTACTATGATGCCTTCACTGACTAGGGTACCAAGTTGGCATGTAAGATGAAAGTCCTGTGTGTATCTGTAAGTGTTTAGCATTTGGCAGCTGGTGAGTAAATCAGCAGACAGAGTAACAAAGCACTTCCTTCATTTTGAGGGCAACACACCTTCTAACTTCCATGGGTATCAGAGGTTTAGAGCATAACTATTCAGGGCATCCAGAGCATCCCAAAAACCACTGCCATATGGAAAAGAAGGAGACATAGTCTCTACTGCCAGGGAAATTAGTCACTACCTTTCCCACTCTCTCAGCCTGCCAACTTTAATGCCTTCCATGCAGAATGTGCTACAATGAAAGAGTGTGTAAGATGAAAGACTACGGATAGGACCACGGTGAGGACAGCAGGTAAAAGAGGATGGGCATCTAAGCTGCATGGATAGGGGCAGCCAGAGTTAGGCACAGCTGGGAAGGAGAGCCAGGAATTTAGGTGAGAAAACAGAGGGAAAGTAATGGGAAATTGAGGTATAAGATGAATCCATTCCCATTAGGCTTCAGTTGTCATTTGTAGTTAAGTTTCATTAAAAAAATGTGTCTCATTTGATGATATTTCCAGTGTGTGTATTTGTCTGTGTGTATGTATGGATACATAAATGTCATATATATATTTTATAATATATATATTTATATGACATATATATATGACATTTATAAATGTCATATATATATGTCATATATATGTCATATATATATATGACATTTATGTATCCATACATACACACAGACATATACACACACACATATATATATGTGTGTGTGTGTGTGTGTATTTGCATGATAAAACATATGAACATGCTAAGTGAGTACTTGGTAATGGTTTTCAAATAGGTAAGTTTTTAATGAATCAACCCACATTATTTTCAAATGGTTCCCACTCAGTATACAATGATATTATACATTTTCCCATTAGGAAAATATGGGTAAAGGATATAAACAGAAAGGTTACTTCTGCTGCTAGATTTCACAGGCTACAGTATTTTAGAAGAACCCTCTGCCCCCAGAGACAATGTTCCCACCAGATTGGCATATGGGCAAACCTGTGGTATATTTTCTTAATTGATATTTTATATGAGAGGGCCCATCTCACTGAAGGAAGTGTCAACTCTGGAGTAGTCCTGGATACTTTAAGAGAGCAGGCTGAGCAAGCCATGAAGAGGAAGTCAGGAAGTAGCATCCATCCATGGCTTTAGCTTCAGTTCCTGCATCAGGTTTCTGCCATAAGTTCCTGTCCTAGCTTACCTCAGTGACAGACTTACATGCTATAAGGTGAGATAAACCCTTTCCTCTCCAAGTTACTTTTAGTCATGGGGTTTTTCACATCAATAGAAACCCTAACTAAAACAACCAATGTGGAGGAAATTTAAACAGTTCTCAAAACAAAAATCATGCTAACTTTTATTCAAATTTTGGAAAAGAATGTTTATTATTTAAGTAAGACTTGGGAAATAATTCATAAAGAATGACATCTACACATTTCCAGTGTACAAATTAATGGCTTTGGGCATAAAATGGCCACTGCAATCAAACACTGGCTATTTTAATGGCTACAAAGACATCTCCTGGTGTTGTCTGTACTTTCAGGTTTATCCAAGAAAGAGCCACTTCTTGCTATTATGACAAACCGAGGAGAAAGGGGGTGGGTAATGAATGGAGGGATTTGTAAGTGTGAGACTGGAAAAAAAGGAAGAGAAGAGGCGGAGAAGAGAAGGAAGGGGACTTTGATTAGGATGTCAAATAAATAAATAAATAAATGAAAAAAGATTTACACATATTTATTCCAGCTTTGAATAGATAGATCCAGACACCATAGAATTTTTGATAACTGGCTCTTTGTCTTTGCATGTTTTCTGTTCATCTATGTGCACATGGAAAATGTTTGTCCCTTTATATCGTGTATATATCACAGTTTTTTATGCTATTCATGACTTGATTCCACAGTGGGGCTCTATGGCTATACCTGCTCTGCAAAGCCGTTTGCACACTTCTTGCACAGAGATGATTTAATGTCTCTTGGATACACATTTAGGCATGCGATCAAAGTGTTGCATGCTGAGTGGACTTTGGACTGTATAAAATAACTACCAGTTTCTCAAGGTTTTTGTAACGTTGTACTCGGCCACACTAAAAGGACACAGTTGAAGCTGCCTGGTGTCCATGCTGAAGACTGGAAAGTTTGGACCTTTCAACTTCAGCTGCCTCTAAGGCCCATGTCATCTCAACAAGCCACATAGATATGCTTTGTTTTTCTGTGACGTATGCATGGTCTGTAGTAATAACTCTGCATACCCATTACTTCTAAATTATAGTTCTCTTCTTATCAACAGCTATTTCCGGGAAGCAGCTCCTAACTACTTATTCAGCTGTACTTTCCTATTTGTTTCCTTTCTTTTTTATTGATTTCTCATTTTATTTTTATTCCCTTTCTTTCTGTTACCAATTTTGGGTTTAACTTTTTCTTCTACCATACCATAGGTGACATATTCCTTCTTTTCTTAACATAAGCATTTACTGTCACGTGTTTCTTTTTATACATTTTGTTGCACCGCTAGTGATTACATGGGGACTCTCAGGGACACTTCCGGAGCTCATTGATTAGATGTATTTGTAATTATTACTAAGTCCTGTTGAGTTTATGCTTCATCATTGAGACATACCCCCATACACAAGCTTTCTTACACAGTCTGTTTTCTCTCCTTACTCTTTGTGGTCATTCCAGCTCCTTGGTGCAGAACATTTGCACACTCTCTTTCTTTCTAGCTTGTCTTAATCAATTCTGTGAATTGGAATCTGTGAATTTGAAGTGCTGTCCTAGGAATCCTCAGGTTGGCTCTGTTGTTTCAGGTACAAAGTTGGTCATTTCTCGCACTGCTCTTCACATGGAAACAATCTTATACTTGCCTCTTGCTTGCCCAAGTCTTCGCTTTGGCTTTGGCTTTCAGCAGGCAGCTATGATGGCAACAGTGGTGTTGTCTGGGTGTTTACACTCCTTAGAGACTGTGAAGCCCAGCTCCATGTTCACTTAATTTTCTTCCTCCCCCCCAATTGTTGTGTTAATTCTCCCTTAACTATATCTCCATTTCTCCACATCTCCATCTCTATTTCTGTCTATCGCTATCACTCTTTCCCCACTCTCCCTTCCTCCCAAATTTAATGCCTATTATTTGTAGTATCTGTTAAAATTTCCTATCTTGCCTTTGGCTGTTGTCATTTTTTTTTTTTTTTTTTTTTTTTTTTTTTTTTTTTTTTTTTTTTTTTTTTTTTTAGCTCTGACCACATTCTAAAACCACCTTTGCAGACTTTGTTAAACATAAAATCAGCGCCCACTCAGGTTAACTTTTAACTGATAATTTTGCTGCATACAGAACTCTCTTGTTTCCATTTTTGTGTGTGACTAGTCATTTTTTAGTGAAAAATTTTAATTTTAATAACTATGGCTTCTCTTTTTTCCCTTTCTGCTACTGTTATTAGTGTTGTTGTTGGTAGTTAATTTGCTTGGGCTCAAGCTGAAGATTCCTTCATATATACAGCCCTTGATATCTTGGCTCCACTTTAATTCTCTTTAAAAAATATTTAGATCCAAAACATTTTTTGGTTTATATTAGATATGGAAAAATATGGTAAGCAAAATATAATGTTTTATTTTATTTAGTGAATTTGAAATAAAAGAGGAGTAACTAAATTTTCTCTAAATTCATCATTAAAATAAACTATAAATCATGAAAGTGAATTAAGTTTATTTATTATTATATTTTATTACCATACATATATTTCATTATTTGGAATTTTCAAACAGTTCATTTTGTTTGAAATTTTGGTTTTTCCTTCCTTTCTTTTCTCCCTGACTCCTCCTTGTACTATCTCACCCAGTCCCCAAAATATCCTTCACTTTTATGTAACATGTTCCATTTACTCCCCTCTGTGACTCTCTCCTCACCAAGAGAGCTTAGAAACCAGCCAATGATTTTCAGAGAAACAGCTCAGAACAACTGTAACTGGAGAATGGGGTCTGCCAAAGGTCATCCATACACAAGTGTCAGAGAAAATTAGCCCTCTCCCCTTTGAGGCAAATTTCCCTGCCTCCCATGTGAGGCTCCACACTCAAATCATGATTTCAGCAGAGCCCACACTTTGAGTCTGACACCAGACTCTGTCATGTCTGACCTATTTCTAAAATCTCACCTCACTAAATTACTTACTGATTCTTGCTTTTTGGCCTCCAACTCTGCATTCTGTCCATGGCAAGCCACACAGCTGTATTTCTTAGTACCTTCAGGCAAGTTAGAACATTGCTTTCCCAAGTAATTACCATGTTTGCTCTTATATTTAATGTAAAGATGGTCCTTGGTTTACAATGATTCAATTCATTATTTTTCTTTACTATAGTAAAAGTAAGGCACATTGAGCAGAAACCGTATTTCTAATTTTGATGTTGACTCTTTCCTGGATGAGTAATATGCCCTAGAGAACCTTCTTGCCTGTGATACAAGCACAGCTCTCAGGAAGCCTCTGTAGTAAGGGAAAGTAGCCACAGCTCTGCAGAGATCTATATTGCTGAGCTGGTCAGAGATTTGGGTGTATTGCATGCATTTCCAACTCATAATGAGTTGATTAGGATGTAAGCAAGTAACATCATAGATCTACTTTACAATACTGTCTGCACCAGCACTATCACATTTCCATTTGCACAGACTTCTATTTCTTCTAGTCAGGGGACACAGTTTCCTGGTGCTCAGTTCATTTGGTAATTCTTTTTCATTGGCCACAGAACCCTGTACACAGTTCCTTATTGAAGGTCTGAAACTTTTGGGTTACTTGTTTCACTTTGAAACAAGCTAGCTGGCAATTCAGTTGCTGCTAGAATCATTTTATCCCTCCAAGGTTTGTTTTAACATCTTGCTAACGCAAGGGAGGGTCAGTTGTACTGTGGGTATACATCAATCTGATCACTTAATTCTTTCTTCTCCTGAGGTACTATTGAGTGTGTCTGAGAGACCAAGAGAGTCTTTCTCCCATGATAACTCTTCTCTCAAATGTCTCTGGTGTTTCATCTGAGACTTGGTTAGCTTTTCAGCTTACAGTTACCTCATTTTTGTGTGTCCTTGGATCCAAGCATTCAGCCAAGATGGCTGGCTACCCATACAGAACTGTAGAACCCAGAGTTCTTTCTCTGCTTTGTCATATGACGTCAACATTGTAGCCTTTCTTAAAACTAATTAAGTTCCTTCCTCAGATCAGTGTGAGCCTGGGAACTGCCTGGGTCTTCTTTCTCACATGTGTGGCCTATGGAGGAGCTGGAGAAGACCTTTGATGCTATCCTTGAAGGCCAACCTCATGTGTCCTCCCTTCTTTAAAGAACTTGACTTTTGTGCACTAACTCTGAAAACAGTCATTGTGTGTTTTTCTCAGGTTCCAGACACTAGGAAGTAGAGGAAGTATAATTCTTATTATGTTAGGTGTATGGAACTTGAAATATCAGAAAATGTTACTCAAAGTGAAAATGCAAATATTTTACTCATCTGATAGGCAAATTAAATTATTTTTAAAATTTTAATATACTCTATTTTGATCATATACTTCTTCTCCCCAACTTCTTTCAGAGCCTGCTCACTTAATGTGGGGAGCCGACAGAAGGCAGCTATCATCCTTGCAGCCATCTTGAGCCACATACCCTGACAGGAGACTTGTTTTCAATATCCTACAACATCTGAGCACACTCTGATAACATCTTGTTTTATATACCCAGTATTTTCCCTTGGGTGTGTGTGACTTAAAGGTGTGATTTAAGAAGTGAGACTTATAAAAGGCGAGAGGCAGTCAGAAGACTGGACTGGAAACTTGGAACTTGGAGGCACTAGGGACTAGGAACTAGGGACTAGGAACTCGAGACTTGGGACTTAGACTAAGAAGAGAGACTTGAGAATAAATGGGACTGAATCTCACTATGTCTGGTCTCCATTCTTCGTGTCCGCCCTCACTCTCTCTTGCTGAACCCTGACCCGCAGACCATAGCAGCAGTATGAGCCGGGACAATTTAGCCCCCAAAGCTTAGGGCAGTGTGGGCTCTAACAATTTAGCCCCCAAGCTTTTGCCAGTGTGGGTTCCAACATTTGGCAGAGCGGTCCCCGACAACTTAACTACATGTTCTTTCTTTGGCTTGAAAAAGAAAAAAGAAAAGAAACAACAAAAAGTAAAAGACAAAAAACTAAAACAGACAAATTAAATAAAAGAAAATCAATAAGATAAAACACCAAGACAAAACCACCACCAACAAAAACCACAAGTCTGTTCTGTGTCGATTAGCTACTCCTGGGCTTGGGGCCTGCCTGGCAGTATGGTTGACATACCCACTGACAGTCCATTGTAGAAAGCTGATTTTCACTTTCATGCCAGTTGTAAGTAGCTTGTTGTTTAAGGGTAGGGTTTTGTGCTCACTTCCCTTCTCAGTGCTGGATTTTGTCTGGTTTTAACCTGTGTAGTCTTATACGCCACCACAGTCTTCATTAGTTCATGTATCCATTGGTTTAATCAGCAAACTTAAAAAACAGAAACAAAACCTTGAAACTGGCATGCAGAGCTGGGGAGTACAAGGACATCTTATGACAAAGCACAGTTCCACATATGCACAAATATCCTGTGCTGAGACGCGACAGTACCATGTATGCTAACATTAAAATTGGTTAAATTGTAAAAACTGTCTCAGTAAAAATGAGAGGGAAGACATCAAAATATAACATTTGTGGATGAATAAATTGATATAATTTTACAAAAGTGACCTGGAAGTGTTTATCAAAAATCAATAAATATCATTTGATCTAATGGTTTAATTTTTCAAAATTTTATTCTACAAATTAACTTATATATGAGCATAATTTTACCTTTCCCCAACCACCACGTAGAGAAAAATCTATAAATGAGACTATTTAATTTAACATTATTTACAGCACCAAAAATTGGTAACAGTTTCAATTCTCACCAATACAAAGCAATTTAAATATTGGTAGATTCATGCAGTGAAGAGGCATACAGACAAAAATGTTCTCTGTGTCTCTCTCTATCTCTCTCTGTCTCTCTCTGTCTCTCTCTGTCTCTCTTCCCCGTGTGTGTGTGTGTGTGTGTGTGTGTGTGTGTGTGTGTGTAAGAGAGAGGGAGAGGGGTGAAGGAGGAGGGAGAGGTTTGAATGAATGAGAATGTCCCCAACAGGCTCAGATATTTGAATACTTAGTTCCCAGTTGATAGAACTGTTTGAGAAGATTTAGTAAGTATGGCCTTGCTGAAGGAAGTTTTTTCATTGGGGTGGAGTTTACGAGTAAAAAGCCTTGCCTTCTTCCAATTTGTGCTCTCAGTTCTGTGCTTATACTTGAAGACTACATCTCTCAGCTTCCTGTTCTGCCCACTAAGCTTTCTGCTCCTATGCTTCCCCACCATGATGGACTCAAATCTCTGGAACCATAAACCAAAATAAACTCTACCTTCTATGAGTTACCTTGATCTTGGTGTTTTATCACAGGAGCAGAAAAACAAGTAAACACACACACCAATATAGATATATGCACATATATTCACAGTTTATATGTATATATGTATATATTATGTAAACATATATATTGGTTTCTATAAAGAGTTAAATGGTAAATGCAAGGTACCACACTGAATAAAGCATATTGCCACTTATGATCCATATCTAGTACTAAGACATAATAGAATTTAGAATAAGTGGCTAGGGAAGGTAATTTGTAATCCAATACTTTCCTGTAAAACAAAACAAAACAAAATAGGCGCTACTATTGTCTGTGATTACTTTTTTCTATAACAGTAGATTCATGCAGTAAAGAGGTACACAGACAAAAATTCTGTCTCTCTGTCTCTCTGTCTCTCTCTCTGTCTCTCTCTGTCTCTCTCTGTCTCTGTCTCTGTCTCTCTCTCTCTCTCTCTCTCTCTCTCTCTCTCTCTCTGTGTGTGTGTGTGCATGTGTATATGAAAAAATCCATTTGATGGTTTGCAAAGGATAACCTGGAGGAGACCGAGTTTGCCAGGGATTCTTTCCAGTACATGACACTTGTTTTCAAAACTTAGCTAGAAATGAATGAGCTACAGAGACAACAGCTGTTCTGAGGTGTTTCCAGTCACACCAGATCAGAGTCAGTGAGAGGAGTGTGTCAACCACAATCCGGATGCTCTGGAGAGTGCTTCCTTTAAAGGAGATGGGCACCAAGGACAAGAAGAAAGATTTGCTGAAAAAGATGGCTTTGTTTGAAATGTACGACTGTGGAGTACTCACAGGAAATTCCGGTAAAATAGGTAGAAAATTAGAAATTTGGATACGGAGCTCTGGAAAGCAGCAGAGAATATAAATCTTCAATTTTACAGCTAACTGAGCTCAAAGATATTGAAGAGAAATGGGAACTGCTCCCCAGCGGGTGTGGGGAGTGAGTGTCTTGGAGGCCTGAAGACAGCTGTGAGCCTGTAATATGTAAATAAAAAGGAATATGATGATCATTCCTGATTTGGGGATCAGAGCTAAGTGAGTGTGGGTGTGCCATGGGAAGTAAAAGCCTACTTGATTTTTAATCTTCTTCTAGCTTGGCCAGGATGACTAATTCTGACCCACAGCCTGAAGTGCATGTGAGGGTTATGAAAGGTGACTCAGTATGTTCATTCTCCAGGAGACACTCACTCTTGCTCTGCTATGGGGATTGTACCAAAGGCTCCAGGTTTTAGAATGAAAATAGCCTTGGCTGGACCTGCTGATGCCTGCCTGTAATGCAGATCAGGTGTCCAAAGTTTGTCCTAGGCTAAGTAGCAGTCTTAAGACTAGCCTGGGCTCCATGAGAGGGTCTCAGTACAAAACAAAATAGCATGGAGTATGGAGACACTCAGGGGATGCCCTAGTGAATCTTCCAGTGCTGTGGAATCTAGAAAGGAGTAAGAAATCCTTGAGGCATGGGGGCATTACTGGAATGCAAACTTACAGCCTCAACTCACATACCTGACACTCTCCCCCGATCACACTCCTCTTATCTTCTTTCTCACCACAATGATGGTCTTGTGTCCCTTTCTTCACTTTGTAATGTTTGAATGGGTGTGACAATCCACATTTAAGGAGTGGAGAGTTACACTCCCTTAGACATCTTCAGAGTAGAACTTTACATAATTTATTTGGGATTCTTTAACAAGAGAGATTTGGTTTTTATGTTTGACTTGTCAATTTATTCAGTCATGTATTTATGTCAGTATACACTATGAATATTAGTTAATATTTTATTATAATCTAATATTACTTTATTTTGTGGCTTTGAACTGTCACATTCACTTTTCAGTTAGTTCTTGGGCTCCTCTGACATATTTTAATAGTTTTTTTTTAAAGCAACTTGTTGCCTATAAGATGTACCATGCTCATTTTGTACCAATTTCACATCAAATAGAACTGTTCTCTGATGTTTCCAACTTTACAGCCACATGGATCAGTTGAGGTCTCCTTGCTTTGTTGATCTGTAAACTTCTACTCCTAAAGTGAAAATGCTGGTCCCTACCCCCACTGCAACCCCCATCTACTTCCATAATTTTTTTCAGTTCCTGCACTGGCACATGCCATGCAGAACTATACTTCCATTTCCCTGGGCAAGCAATGTCACCAGGAGAAAGCAGCCTTCTGCCTGTTATCTAGACACCCCATCATCTCTTTCCTTTTTCCTAATAAAAACCTATTTTTTTTTAAAGTTTAAATTTGTTTTTCATGGTATGTACTTAGCACATGAGATCACATTTTGATGGACATACATTTAATGAAAAGATCACAAAGGCTCAAGTAAATCAGGAACCCCAGCAATATCATATAGTTATCTTCAACTCTAGTCTGTTGGCAGATTTCCAGTTTTCAGGATGATATGGGCTAACACTCCTCATGCTGTGGTTACATCTTGATCCTCTGTCTTCCTGTACATCAGCTTTGCACACTCGGAGCTGACTCTCCAACTTCACAAGGTAACTCCACTCAGCTTCTGCATTGATGTTGCTCTCAACTTTTTCTTATTTTATAATGTTTTTTAAGTTTTGACAATAAAATATTACAATAGTTCTCCCTTCCCTCCTACATATTCTTCCTTGCTTATGATCTCCTTTTTCATTAGTTGTTATTGTTTGCACATATGTATTTGTATATACACATATATTCCTATATATGGCCTTCTCAGTCTGCAGAGTGCCACTTGTTTGTTAGTATGCTTTCATGGCTGACCTTTGGCAGTAGGTAACCAGTTGCAGTACTCTGCTATGAGGAAAAATAGCTCTCCTACTCCCAGCTTTCCTCAGGTACCTGTAGTTCTTTGCATATGGTTGAAGTCTCCTAGGGTTTTAAGAATTAAAAAACAATCAAGGCCAACAATTAACAAGTGAGGCTTCAAAACTAAGCTTTTGAACAACTAAAGAAGCAATCAAGGAGGTGAGGGGGAAGCCCAGAGAGTACGAGACAAACTTTGCCAGATATCTACATCTGGCAGAGGATTAATATCCAGAACAACTAGATACAACTAGAACAAAAACAGTTAAAAACCAAATGGTCCATTTGAGAAATGGGCTTGGGAACCTAAATAGAGAGTTCTCAAAGGAAAAAGAGAGAAAGAAAAGGTTATGTGCTAGGTATGACAAGAATGTATTCTATATACACTTAAAATTGTCAAAGAATAATTTTAAAAATCTGAGTCTGTTATTAGTACATTCCAAGAAAATCACATTAAACACATGCTTTAATTTAGTCAGAATTAATTATTCATAATAATAATGTTATGATATAAGAAAAATATTCTTTTTCATTATTCAAGCCATATGTTGTTTATCTTACTTTCCTTTAGAAATTCTCTTCACGGGTCTTGAGACACCACTCAGTACTTAAGAGCACATGCTGCTTTGACAGAGCACCCATGTTCAGCTCCAGCTCACAACTGCGGGTAACTATAGCTTTAGGAGATTGACACCCTCTTCTGGACTTCATAGCTATTTGTACCCACACACCCACACCCATGGAACCCCTCCCCCCAACATGTACACATAGATAATAATGAAATGTAAATTTTAAACATTTCTCTTTATTATACTTATGATTTACTTAAAAACATTTGTAGAAAAACTGAATTCTTTTTTACACAAAATCTATAATCATTCTCGATTTTGAGAATAGGAAGATCTTCACAAGTGCCCAGAAAATCAAAATCCTCCCCTTTCTCCATCCTTTGACTTTGCTCTTTCCTTCTTTCTCCTCTTCTTCCTCCCCCTTTTCTTCTTCCTCCCTTTGTTTCCCTCTTCTATCTACTCCTTTAAAAAAAAACTCAATCTCTGTAGTGCAAGTTGGCCTCAAACTCATGATACCCCTGTCTCAGCCTCCTAGATACTGGAATTATAAGGAATGTACCACATTTAATTTAATTATGATTTGTGTTTAAAAGTTTAGGAGTAAAGAATAATCAGAATCAGTATTGCTGCCCAACTCTAACAACCCATATTTTTAAAGTTTCTTTTTAATTATTTGAAAATTTTACAGATTATTAATGTATTTTGATTAAATAAACTTCCCCATTGCCTTTCATTCTATTCATTCCTTTTTTCAAGCAACATCACTTTTCCCTCCCAGTTTTGTGTACTCTTTCTAAAACACACAGAGTCACACCAAGATGTTTTATATTATTTTTGGCCATTATGAAAGGCATTGTTTTCCTAATTTCTTTATCTCAGTTTAAGTCTAATCAAATAAGTGAGAGACCTATATGACAAAAACTTTGAGTCTCTGAAGAAAGAAACTGAAAAGAATATCAGATGGCTGAAAGATTTCCCTTGCTCACGTATCAGTAAAATTAACAGTAAAAATGGCCATCCTACCAAAATCAATTTAGAAATTCAACATACTTCCTATCCAAATTCCAATACAATTCTTTACAGACCTTGAAAGAACAATACTCAATTTCATGGAAAAACAATAACAACAAAAAGGATGACTAAAACAATAATGTAAAATGAAAGAACCTCCAGAGGTATCACCATAACCAAGCTATATCACGGAGCAACAATAATAAAAACTGCATGGTAGTGACATACAAATAGACAGGTGGATCAATAGAATCAAATTGAAGAACCAGAAGTAAATCCACACACCTATGGATACTTGTGTTTGAAAAAAAATCCAAAACTATACAATGGAAAAAAGAAAGCATCTTCAACAAATAGTGCTGGTCTAACTGGATGTCTGCATACAGAAGAATGCAAATAGATCCATCTCTATCACCCTGCACAAAACCCAAGTCCAAGTGGATAAAAACTCTCAACATAAAATCAATACACTAAATATGATAGAAGAGAAAGTAGGGAAGAGCCTTGAATGGATTGTCACAGGAGACAACTTCCTGAACAGACCATCAGCTCAGACACTAAGGTCAATAATTAATAAATGGAACCTCATAAAGCTGAAAAGCTTCTATAAGGCAAATGACACCATCAAAAGGACAAAACAGCAAAGTGGGAAAGATTTTCACTAACTCTACATCTGACAGAAGGCTAATATCCAAAATATACAAAGAACTCAAGAAACTAGATACCAACAAACCAAATAACCCAATTTAAAAATGGGGTATAAAGCTAAACAGAGAATTCTCAACGGAGGAATCTTTAATAGTCAAGAAGCATTTAAAGAAATGTTGAACATTCTTAGTCTTGAGAGAGATGCAAATCAAAACAATTCTGGGAGTCTATGTTACATCTTCAAAATGGCTAAGATCAAAAACTTAAACTGGCAAGGATGTGGAGCAAGGAGAACACTCCTCCATTGCTGGTGGAAGTGCCAACTTGTACAACCACTTTGGAAATCAATTTGGCAGTTTCTCAGAAAATTGGTAATATATCTACCTCAAAATCCAATTATATCATTCCTGGGGATATACCCAAAGAAGCTCCACCATACCACAAGGACACTTGCTCCAGTACGTTCATAGCAACTTTATTTGTAATAATAGCCAGAAACTAGAAACAACCTAAATGTTCAAATAAAGAATGGATAAAGAAAATGTGGTGTATTTACTCAATGAGTATTGCTCAGTCAGCAAAAACAAGGACATCATGAATTTTGCAAGCAAATGGATGGAACTAGAAAAGATTATCCTGAGGGAGGTAACCCAGACCCAGAAAGACAAGCATGGTATGTACTCACTTATAAATTGATATTAGTCATAAAGTATAGGACAACCACACTACCAAAGAAACAAGAGCCAAAGAAACTAAGTAACAAGGAAGGCCCAATGGAGGACTTGAATCTCACTGAGGGCTGAAATAGATTCGACATCAGGAGTGGATAGAAGGGGGCTGAGTGAGGGAGGTGGTGAGGAGAGGAGCAGAAAGAATGAAGTGGGGTGGGAAATGGAGTGAGGGAATACTGGGAAAGGCAACTGGATTGGGGGGAGGGTTCTGAGAAACCTTGCTAGAAATCTAGAAAGTGGAAACTCCCAGGAATCTATAAGAGGGACCATAGTTAAGTCTTCTAGCAATGTGAGATATAAAGCCTGCACTAGCTATCTCCTATAACCCGGCAAGGCTTCTAACAGAGGGATTAGGTCACCTATTCAGACACAAAACCTTAAACCCACAATTTGTCCTGCCTACCAGATGTGCCCAGGTAAAAGATGGAGCAGAATTTGAGGGAAGGGCCAATTAGTGACTGACCCAGCTTGACACCAAAGCCATGAGAGGTAACCCACCTCTAACACTATTAGTGATATTCTGGTATACTTGCAGACAAGAACCTAACATAACTTATCAGACAGGCTTTACCCAGGAACTGATGGAAACTGATGCAGAGACCCACAGCCAAACACTAAGTGGAGCTTAGGGAATTCTGTGGAAGAGGGGGAGGAAGGATTAATGAAGCAAGATGTCTCAAGGACAACACAATAAAACCTACAAAATCAGCTAACCTGGACCCATAGAAACTCATAGAGAGTAAACTGCCAAACAATGAGTATGAATGGACCTAGACCCTTTGCACATATGTAACAGTTGTGCAGCTGGGTCTTCATTTGGGACTTCTAAAGCAGGAGCATGAGTTGTCTTTAACTACATTGCCTGCCTTTGTATCCTTTTCCCCTAACTGGGCTGCCTCATCTAGTCTCAATATAAGAAGATGCGCCTTGTCTTACATGCAACTTGATATCCAAGGCTGTTTGATATCCTGGGCGGTCTCCACCTATTTTGGGGAAAGAGTGCAGGAGGGGGAGATAAGAGGGAGGGAGTGGTGGGGAGGAGGAAGGGAAGCTTCAACAAGACGTAAAGTACATAACATAATCATCTTAAAAAAAACCCCACTGAGTTCATATACTGAATCATGGATGTACATGAGTATAGAAATACTACTGGAGCAATAGACAGCCTCTCAGAGTCCACACCCTGAAGAAAACTGTCCTCTCCCATAACACTATCAATTGCCAGTAGCACCTCAGATATGAATTCCCTCATCAATCCATTTGTGTTCTTAGTCCACACGACCACAACCACACACACACACTACACACACACACACACGACACACACAACACACACCACACGGGAGATAGTTCCAGTTGCATTTAATGACCCATGTTTTTCAAGAAAGCTGGAACACATGCCCACTGTGCACAGATGGATGTTTGAGCTTGACTAACTGTAACCACAGTCCAAGTCACTGGTGCTACCTCCATTTCCTGTAGAGTTTCTTACATCCAGCCTTCAGGCTGTCTACTTATACATTCACTCCTGCTGTGATTCATTTACTATTTCCAGGACTGACGCCTAGAAGACACACTCCTACTAGTCTGAGCTGAGAGGGTGTTTGAGTCCCACCTCCAGGAAGCAGGCGGAGGATGTGCTGTCCGCAGACACTGCATTCTAAGAATCTTATGAAGTTCACTCCATTCCTCACTTTGTATTTGTATCACCATGACACAGTCACTATAAAGGAGGTGAAGAGCAATAAAATAAAAAATGTTTTCCTTTTATAGTCAGTTTTACTGGAAATATGTGAAAGACTTTTCTCTCTAGCTCATGTCTACATACCAATTCTCATGTTTTCCTGAATTTTTTTTTACAGAGATGTACGCAGAGCCTGTGAATACCTGCTCAGCCTGATGATATCTAAAAGTTGGAAGGTTAAATCAAGTGACGTCATTCATCAGCAACAGAGAACAGATGCACTTGTGCTCAGATTTCTCTACTTTTGTCAGATCAGTAGTTAAAAATAATAATTGTTAGAGTGAGTTTCTTTTTAATGATAGATGAATATGACT